>NW_027640845.1:0-98464 GCF_949752795.1 Hyperoodon ampullatus | reverse complement strand
CGTACATGTTATATCTGTAGTAATATTCCCTTCAACCTGGAGAGTTGGGACCCATGGAATGTGTGCCATGCATTATTGCTTTAAAGGGTCTGCATTTGCTCACCCAATCTCACTAATCCTCTCAGTCCCAAGTGTCCAGCCTTATGCCACATCCAGCTGTCATTGTAGATAGGGTCATTTCAGGTTTCATCAGAGACCCTGAAGGAATTGTAAAGAATTTCCCAGTTTTTTTGTTTTATTTTTGAAATTCCTTTTTATAGTGGGTTTGAGCTGATTCTCGCTGCCATATTTATCCCAGTCTAGACACACTTGATTCCCTTACGGAGACATATCAATACATAGGTTTTAAGATTCTTACTAGTCAGATATATTCCTCTGCGGGAAATATGGGGTTTTGAGTCCCTTTCACTGAGGAAGGTGTAGGTCTTGTCTATTCCATAGTTGGTTTTTGGAACGGTACCTGTGCTTATATCAAACTCTGGTTTTATGCACCACCCCACCTCTCCTTCCCCCTTAAGCAGGCATAAGAGTGTTTTCTAAATGTGAGACACTGTTCTCTTTCCTAACTCATTTCAAGTGTAGCCATGTTTACAGGATCTTCATAAGTGATATCTTATGATAAGTTTCTTTTTCTGTGTGACTTATTTCACTTAGAATCATCGCACCTGAATCCACCCATTTTGCTGCTACTGGTCTTATGACATTGATTTCATGGCTGAGGGATATTCCATCGTACGTAAGTACCACAATTTTTTGAACCATTTTTATATTTCCTGGGATATTTAAGGTGTACCCAAGTTGAGGTCCTTGTAAGCAGTGCAGCCCTAAATTTTGGGGTGGCTGTGTCTTTTTGATTTTCAGTTTTCCCAAGGTATATTCCCTAGACTGGAAGTGCCCTTGGCTCTGTAGCTCTGTTGTTTACTTGTTTTAGGGAACACAATGCACTCCTCCAGAGAGGCAGTTGGCAATTTACATCCCGCCCATCAGCATAACAAGGCTCCCTGTTCTCCAGGGCCTGTCTTGCCTTTCTGGTTTTTACACATTTTGTGGATGTCCCTTTTGACCGGTGGGAAGTGATACTTCTTTGTAGTGCAGATTTGCATTGCCCGCTTGCTTGCTTGGCCAAAAAGGGCATATGCGTTTTCTCCTGAATATATTCAGGAGAAAACGCATACGCCCTTTTTGGCCAAGTGCATCATTGTCGAAGTTGTGCCCCTCTTCCTGTGCTTTAAAGGCGATTCCAACGTACCTCTTGAAATCTGTTTCCTGCTATTCTGCCTCGCTTTCAAGTCCGCCTCATTGCCTTCCCTCAACAGATTTTTGGACGATAGTTGTCCTTTATTACTCGGCCAGTTTGTGAATTGCTGTGCCCCTGAGCTCCATTTTTCAACTCGTTTTTGGTGAGCTGACCGCAAGTCCAAAATTTTGGTTCAGGATCTATACTGATTCCCGGTGGGTGGCTGAGACTTTGGTTAATTCTTCTTCCTGCCGGGAAATTACAGTGATATGTGCCCGTCCAAATGCCTAACAGCTACTCTCTCATTGGTTCTCCCTCTTCCCTTTCATCCTCTGCCAAATTGGCAACCTGTGCGAACCAGGAGGTTAAAGGGGCTGTCTCTCCAAGTTGGGAGGTTGATAATAAAGCAGATGGAAAGTCAAACCGGAGCACCAGGAGAGGGACTATTCGTTGAGTTTTAGAAACCTTTCGTATTCACAGTGTGTCCGTTCTCTAGGATTCCCGTACATGTTATATCTGTAGTAATATTCCCTTCAACCTGGAGAGTTGGGACCCATGGAATGTGTGCCATGCATTATTGCTTTAAAGGGTCTGCATTTGCTCACCCAATCTCACCAATCCTCTCAGTCCCAAGTGTCCAGCCTTATGCCACATCCAGCTGTCATTGTAGATAGGGTCATTTCAGGTTTCATCAGAGACCCTGAAGGAATTGTAAAGAATTTCCCAGTTTTTTTGTTTTATTTTTGAAATTCCTTTTTATAGTGGGTTTGAGCTGATTCTCGCTGCCATATTTATCCCAGTCTAGACACACTTGATTCCCTTACGGAGACATATCAATACATAGGTTTTAAGATTCTTACTAGTCAGATATATTCCTCTGCGGGAAATATGGGGTTTTGAGTCCCTTTCACTGAGGAAGGTGTAGGTCTTGTCTATTCCATAGTTGGTTTTTGGAACGGTACCTGTGCTTATATCAAACTCTGGTTTTATGCACCACCCCACCTCTCCTTCCCCCTTAAGCAGGCATAAGAGTGTTTTCTAAATGTGAGACACTGTTCTCTTTCCTAACTCATTTCAAGTGTAGCCATGTTTACAGGATCTTCATAAGTGATATCTTATGATAAGTTTCTTTTTCTGTGTGACTTATTTCACTTAGAATCATCGCACCTGAATCCACCCATTTTGCTGCTACTGGTCTTATGACATTGATTTCATGGCTGAGGGATATTCCATCGTACGTAAGTACCACAATTTTTTGAACCATTTTTATATTTCCTGGGATATTTAAGGTGTACCCAAGTTGAGGTCCTTGTAAGCAGTGCAGCCCTAAATTTTGGGGTGGCTGTGTCTTTTTGATTTTCAGTTTTCCCAAGGTATATTCCCTAGACTGGAAGTGCCCTTGGCTCTGTAGCTCTGTTGTTTACTTGTTTTAGGGAACACAATGCACTCCTCCAGAGAGGCAGTTGGCAATTTACATCCCGCCCATCAGCATAACAAGGCTCCCTGTTCTCCAGGGCCTGTCTTGCCTTTCTGGTTTTTACACATTTTGTGGATGTCCCTTTTGACCGGTGGGAAGTGATACTTCTTTGTAGTGCAGATTTGCATTGCCCGCTTGCTTGCTTGGCCAAAAAGGGCGTATGCGTTTTCTCCTGAATATATTCAGGAGAAAACGCATACGCCCTTTTTGGCCAAGTGCATCATTGTCGAAGTTGTGCCCCTCTTCCTGTGCTTTAAAGGCGATTCCAACGTACCTCTTGAAATCTGTTTCCTGCTATTCTGCCTCGCTTTCAAGTCCGCCTCGTTGCCTTCCCTCAACAGATTTTTGGACGATAGTTGTCCTTTATTACTCGGCCAGTTTGTGAATTGCTGTGCCCCTGAGCTCCATTTTTCAACTCGTTTTTGGTGAGCTGACCGCAAGTCCAAAATTTTGGTTCAGGATCTATACTGATTCCCGGTGGGTGGCTGAGACTTTGGTTAATTCTTCTTCCTGCCGGGAAATTACAGTGATATGTGCCCGTCCAAATGCCTAACAGCTACTCTCTCATTGGTTCTCCCTCTTCCCTTTCATCCTCTGCCAAATTGGCAACCTGTGCGAACCAGGAGGTTAAAGGGGCTGTCTCTCCAAGTTGGGAGGTTGATAATAAAGCAGATGGAAAGTCAAACCGGAGCACCAGGAGAGGGACTATTCGTTGAGTTTTAGAAACCTTTCGTATTCACAGTGTGTCCGTTCTCTAGGATTCCCGAACATGTTATATCTGTAGTAATATTCCCTTCAACCTGGAGAGTTGGGACCCATGGAATGTGTGCCATGCATTATTGCTTTAAAGGGTCTGCATTTGCTCACCCAATCTCACCAATCCTCTCAGTCCCAAGTGTCCAGCCTTATGCCACATCCAGCTGTCATTGTAGATAGGGTCATTTCAGGTTTCATCAGAGACCCTGAAGGAATTGTAAAGAATTTCCCAGTTTTTTTGTTTTATTTTTGAAATTCCTTTTTATAGTGGGTTTGAGCTGATTCTCGCTGCCATATTTATCCCAGTCTAGACACACTTGATTCCCTTACGGAGACATATCAATACATAGGTTTTAAGATTCTTACTAGTCAGATATATTCCTCTGCGGGAAATATGGGGTTTTGAGTCCCTTTCACTGAGGAAGGTGTAGGTCTTGTCTATTCCATAGTTGGTTTTTGGAACGGTACCTGTGCTTATATCAAACTCTGGTTTTATGCATCACCCCACCTCTCCTTCCCCCTTAAGCAGGCATAAGAGTGTTTTCTAAATGTGAGACACTGTTCTCTTTCCTAACTCAGTTCAAGTGTAGCCATGTTTACAGGATTTTCATAAGTGATATCTTATGATAAGTTTCTTTTTCTGTGTGACTTATTTCACTTAGAATCATCGTACCTGAATCCACCCATTTTGCTGCTACTGGTCTTATGACATTGATTTCATGGCTGAGGGATATTCCATCGTACGTAAGTACCACAATTTTTTGAACCATTTTTATATTTCCTGGGATATTTAAGGTGTACCCAAGTTGAGGTCCTTGTAAGCAGTGCAGCCCTAAATTTTGGGGTGGCTGTGTCTTTTTGATTTTCAGTTTTCCCAAGGTATATTCCCTAGACTGGAAGTGCCCTTGGCTCTGTAGCTCTGTTGTTTACTTGTTTTAGGGAACACAATGCACGCCTCCAGAGAGGCAGTTGGCAATTTACATCCCGCCCATCAGCATAACAAGGCTCCCTGTTCTCCAGGGCCTGTCTTGCCTTTCTGGTTTTTACACATTTTGTGGATGTCCCTTTTGACCGGTGGGAAGTGATACTTCTTTGTAGTGCAGATTTGCATTGCCCGCTTGCTTGCTTGGCCAAAAAGGGCGTATGCGTTTTCTCCTGAATATATTCAGGAGAAAACGCATACGCCCTTTTTGGCCAAGTGCATCATTGTCGAAGTTGTGCCCCTCTTCCTGTGCTTTAAAGGCGATTCCAACGTACCTCTTGAAATCTGTTTCCTGCTATTCTGCCTCGCTTTCAAGTCCGCCTCGTTGCCTTCCCTCAACAGATTTTTGGACGATAGTTGTCCTTTATTACTCGGCCAGTTTGTGAATTGCTGTGCCCCTGAGCTCCATTTTTCAACTCGTTTTTGGTGAGCTGACCGCAAGTCCAAAATTTTGGTTCAGGATCTATACTGATTCCCGGTGGGTGGCTGAGACTTTGGTTAATTCTTCTTCCTGCCGGGAAATTACAGTGATATGTGCCCGTCCAAATGCCTAACAGCTACTCTCTCATTGGTTCTCCCTCTTCCCTTTCATCCTCTGCCAAATTGGCAACCTGTGCGAACCAGGAGGTTAAAGGGGCTGTCTCTCCAAGTTGGGAGGTTGATAATAAAGCAGATGGAAAGTCAAACCGGAGCACCAGGAGAGGGACTATTCGTTGAGTTTTAGAAACCTTTCGTATTCACAGTGTGTCCGTTCTCTAGGATTCCCGTACATGTTATATCTGTAGTAATATTCCCTTCAACCTGGAGAGTTGGGACCCATGGAATGTGTGCCATGCATTATTGCTTTAAAGGGTCTGCATTTGCTCACCCAATCTCACCAATCCTCTCAGTCCCAAGTGTCCAGCCTTATGCCACATCCAGCTGTCATTGTAGATAGGGTCATTTCAGGTTTCATCAGAGACCCTGAAGGAATTGTAAAGAATTTCCCAGTTTTTTTGTTTTATTTTTGAAATTCCTTTTTATAGTGGGTTTGAGCTGATTCTCGCTGCCATATTTATCCCAGTCTAGACACACTTGATTCCCTTACGGAGACATATCAATACATAGGTTTTAAGATTCTTACTAGTCAGATATATTCCTCTGCGGGAAATATGGGGTTTTGAGTCCCTTTCACTGAGGAAGGTGTAGGTCTTGTCTATTCCATAGTTGGTTTTTGGAACGGTACCTGTGCTTATATCAAACTCTGGTTTTATGCATCACCCCACCTCTCCTTCCCCCTTAAGCAGGCATAAGAGTGTTTTCTAAATGTGAGACACTGTTCTCTTTCCTAACTCAGTTCAAGTGTAGCCATGTTTACAGGATTTTCATAAGTGATATCTTATGATAAGTTTCTTTTTCTGTGTGACTTATTTCACTTAGAATCATCGTACCTGAATCCACCCATTTTGCTGCTACTGGTCTTATGACATTGATTTCATGGCTGAGGGATATTCCATCGTACGTAAGTACCACAATTTTTTGAACCATTTTTATATTTCCTGGGATATTTAAGGTGTACCCAAGTTGAGGTCCTTGTAAGCAGTGCAGCCCTAAATTTTGGGGTGGCTGTGTCTTTTTGATTTTCAGTTTTCCCAAGGTATATTCCCTAGACTGGAAGTGCCCTTGGCTCTGTAGCTCTGTTGTTTACTTGTTTTAGGGAACACAATGCACGCCTCCAGAGAGGCAGTTGGCAATTTACATCCCGCCCATCAGCATAACAAGGCTCCCTGTTCTCCAGGGCCTGTCTTGCCTTTCTGGTTTTTACACATTTTGTGGATGTCCCTTTTGACCGGTGGGAAGTGATACTTCTTTGTAGTGCAGATTTGCATTGCCCGCTTGCTTGCTTGGCCAAAAAGGGCGTATGCGTTTTCTCCTGAATATATTCAGGAGAAAACGCATACGCCCTTTTTGGCCAAGTGCATCATTGTCGAAGTTGTGCCCCTCTTCCTGTGCTTTAAAGGCGATTCCAACGTACCTCTTGAAATCTGTTTCCTGCTATTCTGCCTCGCTTTCAAGTCCGCCTCGTTGCCTTCCCTCAACAGATTTTTGGACGATAGTTGTCCTTTATTACTCGGCCAGTTTGTGAATTGCTGTGCCCCTGAGCTCCATTTTTCAACTCGTTTTTGGTGAGCTGACCGCAAGTCCAAAATTTTGGTTCAGGATCTATACTGATTCCCGGTGGGTGGCTGAGACTTTGGTTAATTCTTCTTCCTGCCGGGAAATTACAGTGATATGTGCCCGTCCAAATGCCTAACAGCTACTCTCTCATTGGTTCTCCCTCTTCCCTTTCATCCTCTGCCAAATTGGCAACCTGTGCGAACCAGGAGGTTAAAGGGGCTGTCTCTCCAAGTTGGGAGGTTGATAATAAAGCAGATGGAAAGTCAAACCGGAGCACCAGGAGAGGGACTATTCGTTGAGTTTTAGAAACCTTTCGTATTCACAGTGTGTCCGTTCTCTAGGATTCCCGTACATGTTATATCTGTAGTAATATTCCCTTCAACCTGGAGAGTTGGGACCCATGGAATGTGTGCCATGCATTATTGCTTTAAAGGGTCTGCATTTGCTCACCCAATCTCACCAATCCTCTCAGTCCCAATTGTCCAGCCTTATGCCACATCCAGCTGTCATTGTAGATAGGGTCATTTCAGGTTTCATCAGAGACCCTGAAGGAATTGTAAAGAATTTCCCAGTTTTTTTGTTTTATTTTTGAAATTCCTTTTTATAGTGGGTTTGAGCTGATTCTCGCTGCCATATTTATCCCAGTCTAGACACACTTGATTCCCTTACGGAGACATATCAATACATAGGTTTTAAGATTCTTACTAGTCAGATATATTCCTCTGCGGGAAATATGGGGTTTTGAGTCCCTTTCACTGAGGAAGGTGTAGGTCTTGTCTATTCCATAGTTGGTTTTTGGAACGGTACCTGTGCTTATATCAAACTCTGGTTTTATGCATCACCCCACCTCTCCTTCCCCCTTAAGCAGGCATAAGAGTGTTTTCTAAATGTGAGACACTGTTCTCTTTCCTAACTCAGTTCAAGTGTAGCCATGTTTACAGGATCTTCATAAGTGATATCTTATGATAAGTTTCTTTTTCTGTGTGACTTATTTCACTTAGAATCATCGTACCTGAATCCACCCATTTTGCTGCTACTGGTCTTATGACATTGATTTCATGGCTGAGGGATATTCCAACGTACGTAAGTACCACAATTTTTTGAACCATTTTTATATTTCCTGGGATATTTAAGGTGTACCCAAGTTGAGGTCCTTGTAAGCAGTGCAGCCCTAAATTTTGGGGTGGCTGTGTCTTTTTGATTTTCAGTTTTCCCAAGGTATATTCCCTAGACTGGAAGTGCCCTTGGCTCTGTAGCTCTGTTGTTTACTTGTTTTAGGGAACACAATGCACTCCTCCAGAGAGGCAGTTGGCAATTTACATCCCGCCCATCAGCATAACAAGGCTCCCTGTTCTCCAGGGCCTGTCTTGCCTTTCTGGTTTTTACACATTTTGTGGATGTCCCTTTTGACCGGTGGGAAGTGATACTTCTTTGTAGTGCAGATTTGCATTGCCCGCTTGCTTGCTTGGCCAAAAAGGGCGTATGCGTTTTCTCCTGAATATATTCAGGAGAAAACGCATACGCCCTTTTGGGCCAAGTGCATCATTGTCGAAGTTGTGCCCCTCTTCCTGTGCTTTAAAGGCGATTCCAACGTACCTCTTGAAATCTGTTTCCTGCTATTCTGCCTCGCTTTCAAGTCCACCTCGTTGCCTTCCCTCAACAGATTTTTGGACGATAGTTGTCCTTTATTACTCGGCCAGTTTGTGAATTGCTGTGCCCCTGAGCTCCATTTTTCAACTCGTTTTTGGTGAGCTGACCGCAAGTCCAAAATTTTGGTTCAGGATCTATACTGATTCCCGGTGGGTGGCTGAGACTTTGGTTAATTCTTCTTCCTGCTGGGAAATTACAGTGATATGTGCCCGTCCAAATGCCTAACAGCTATTCTCTCATTGGTTCTCCCTCTTCCCTTTCATCCTCTGCCAAATTGGCAACCTGTGCGAACCAGGAGGTTAAAGGGGCTGTCTCTCCAAGTTGGGACGTTGATAATAAAGCAGATGGAAAGTCAAACCGGAGCACCAGGAGAGGGACTATTCGTTGAGTTTTAGAAACCTTTCGTATTCACAGTGTGTCCGTTCTCTAGGATTCCCGTACATGTTATATCTGTAGTAATATTCCCTTCAACCTGGAGAGTTGGGACCCATGGAATGTGTGCCATGCATTATTGCTTTAAAGGGTCTGCATTTGCTCACCCAATCTCACTAATCCTCTCAGTCCCAAGTGTCCAGCCTTATGCCACATCCAGCTGTCATTGTAGATAGGGTCATTTCAGGTTTCATCAGAGACCCTGAAGGAATTGTAAAGAATTTCCCAGTTTTTTTGTTTTATTTTTGAAATTCCTTTTTATAGTGGGTTTGAGCTGATTCTCGCTGCCATATTTATCCCAGTCTAGACACACTTGATTCCCTTACGGAGACATATCAATACATAGGTTTTAAGATTCTTACTAGTCAGATATATTCCTCTGCGGGAAATATGGGGTTTTGAGTCCCTTTCACTGAGGAAGGTGTAGGTCTTGTCTATTCCATAGTTGGTTTTTGGAACGGTACCTGTGCTTATATCAAACTCTGGTTTTATGCATCACCCCACCTCTCCTTCCCCCTTAAGCAGGCATAAGAGTGTTTTCTAAATGTGAGACACTGTTCTCTTTCCTAACTCAGTTCAAGTGTAGCCATGTTTACAGGATCTTCATAAGTGATATCTTATGATAAGTTTCTTTTTCTGTGTGACTTATTTCACTTAGAATCATCGTACCTGAATCCACCCATTTTGCTGCTACTGGTCTTATGACATTGATTTCATGGCTGAGGGATATTCCATCGTACGTAAGTACCACAATTTTTTGAACCATTTTTATATTTCCTGGGATATTTAAGGTGTACCCAAGTTGAGGTCCTTGTAAGCAGTGCAGCCCTAAATTTTGGGGTGGCTGTGTCTTTTTGATTTTCAGTTTTCCCAAGGTATATTCCCTAGACTGGAAGTGCCCTTGGCTCTGTAGCTCTGTTGTTTACTTGTTTTAGGGAACACAATGCACTCCTCCAGCGAGGAAGTTGGCAATTTACATCCCGCCCATCAGCATAACAAGGCTCCCTGTTCTCCAGGGCCTGTCTTGCCTTTCTGGTTTTTACACATTTTGTGGATGTCCCTTTTGACCGGTGGGAAGTGATACTTCTTTGTAGTGCAGATTTGCATTGCCCGCTTGCTTGCTTGGCCAAAAAGGGCGTATGCGTTTTCTCCTGAATATATTCAGGAGAAAACGCATACGCCCTTTTTGTCCAAGTGCATCATTGTCGAAGTTGTGCCCCTCTTCCTGTGCTTTAAAGGCGATTCCAACGTACCTCTTGAAATCTGTTTCCTGCTATTCTGCCTCGCTTTCAAGTCCGCCTCGTTGCCTTCCCTCAACAGATTTTTGGACGATAGTTGTCCTTTATTACTCGGCCAGTTTGTGAATTGCTGTGCCCCTGAGCTCCATTTTTCAACTCGTTTTTGGTGAGCTGACCGCAAGTCCAAAATTTTGGTTCAGGATCTATACTGATTCCCGGTGGGTGGCTGAGACTTTGGTTAATTCTTCTTCCTGCCGGGAAATTACAGTGATATGTGCCCGTCCAAATGCCTAACAGCTACTCTCTCATTGGTTCTCCCTCTTCCCTTTCATCCTCTGCCAAATTGGCAACCTGTGCGAACCAGGAGGTTAAAGGGGCTGTCTCTCCAAGTTGGGAGGTTGATAATAAAGCAGATGGAAAGTCAAACCGGAGCACCAGGAGAGGGACTATTCGTTGAGTTTTAGAAACCTTTCGTATTCACAGTGTGTCCGTTCTCTAGGATTCCCGTACATGTTATATCTGTAGTAATATTCCCTTCAACCTGGAGAGTTGGGACCCATGGAATGTGTGCCATGCATTATTGCTTTAAAGGGTCTGCATTTGCTCACCCAATCTCACCAATCCTCTCAGTCCCAAGTGTCCAGCCTTATGCCACATCCAGCTGTCATTGTAGATAGGGTCATTTCAGGTTTCATCAGAGACCCTGAAGGAATTGTAAAGAATTTCCCAGTTTTTTTGTTTTATTTTTGAAATTCCTTTTTATAGTGGGTTTGAGCTGATTCTCGCTGCCATATTTATCCCAGTCTAGACACACTTGATTCCCTTACGGAGACATATCAATACATAGGTTTTAAGATTCTTACTAGTCAGATATATTCCTCTGCGGGAAATATGGGGTTTTGAGTCCCTTTCACTGAGGAAGGTGTAGGTCTTGTCTATTCCATAGTTGGTTTTTGGAACGGTACCTGTGCTTATATCAAACTCTGGTTTTATGCATCACCCCACCTCTCCTTCCCCCTTAAGCAGGCATAAGAGTGTTTTCTAAATGTGAGACACTGTTCTCTTTCCTAACTCAGTTCAAGTGTAGCCATGTTTACAGGATCTTCATAAGTGATATCTTATGATAAGTTTCTTTTTCTGTGTGACTTATTTCACTTAGAATCATCGTACCTGAATCCACCCATTTTGCTGCTACTGGTCTTATGACATTGATTTCATGGCTGAGGGATATTCCATCGTACGTAAGTACCACAATTTTTTGAACCATTTTTATATTTCCTGGGATATATAAGGTGTACCCAAGTTGAGGTCCTTGTAAGCAGTGCAGCCCTAAATTTTGGGGTGGCTGTGTCTTTTTGATTTTCAGTTTTCCCAAGGTATATTCCCTAGACTGGAAGTGCCCTTGGCTCTGTAGCTCTGTTGTTTACTTGTTTTAGGGAACACAATGCACTCCTCCAGAGAGGCAGTTGGCAATTTACATCCCGCCCATCAGCATAACAAGGCTCCCTGTTCTCCAGGGCCTGTCTTGCCTTTCTGGTTTTTACACATTTTGTGGATGTCCCTTTTGACCGGTGGGAAGTGATACTTCTTTGTAGTGCAGATTTGCATTGCCCGCTTGCTTGCTTGGCCAAAAAGGGCGTATGCGTTTTCTCCTGAATATATTCAGGAGAAAACGCATACGCCCTTTTTGGCCAAGTGCATCATTGTCGAAGTTGTGCCCCTCTTCCTGTGCTTTAAAGGCGATTCCAACGTACCTCTTGAAATCTGTTTCCTGCTATTCTGCCACGCTTTGAAGTCCGCCTCGTTGCCTTCCCTCAACAGATTTTTGGACGATAGTTGTCCTTTATTACTCGGCCAGTTTGTGAATTGCTGTGCCCCTGAGCTCCATTTTTCAACTCGTTTTTGGTGAGCTGACCGCAAGTCCAAAATTTTGGTTCAGGATCTATACTGATTCCCGGTGGGTGGCTGAGACTTTGGTTAATTCTTCTTCCTGCCGGGAAATTACAGTGATATGTGCCCGTCCAAATGCCTAACAGCTACTCTCTCATTGGTTCTCCCTCTTCCCTTTCATCCTCTGCCAAATTGGCAACCTGTGCGAACCAGGAGGTTAAAGGGGCTGTCTCTCCAAGTTGGGAGGTTGATAATAAAGCAGATGGAAAGTCAAACCGGAGCACCAGGAGAGGGACTATTCGTTGAGTTTTAGAAACCTTTCGTATTCACAGTGTGTCCGTTCTCTAGGATTCCCGTACATGTTATATCTGTAGTAATATTCCCTTCAACCTGGAGAGTTGGGACCCATGGAATGTGTGCCATGCATTATTGCTTTAAAGGGTCTGCATTTGCTCACCCAATCTCACCAATCCTCTCAGTCCCAAGTGTCCAGCCTTATGCCACATCCAGCTGTCATTGTAGATAGGGTCATTTCAGGTTTCATCAGAGACCCTGAAGGAATTGTAAAGAATTTCCCAGTTTTTTTTGTTTTATTTTTGAAATTCCTTTTTATAGTGGGTTTGAGCTGATTCTCGCTGCCATATTTATCCCAGTCTAGACACACTTGATTCCCTTACGGAGACATATCAATACATAGGTTTTAAGATTCTTACTAGTCAGATATATTCCTCTGCGGGAAATATGGGGTTTTGAGTCCCTTTCACTGAGGAAGGTGTAGGTCTTGTCTATTCCATAGTTGGTTTTTGGAACGGTACCTGTGCTTATATCAAACTCTGGTTTTATGCATCACCCCACCTCTCCTTCCCCCTTAAGCAGGCATAAGAGTGTTTTCTAAATGTGAGACACTGTTCTCTTTCCTAACTCAGTTCAAGTGTAGCCATGTTTACAGGATCTTCATAAGTGATATCTTATGATAAGTTTCTTTTTCTGTGTGACTTATTTCACTTAGAATCATCGTACCTGAATCCACCCATTTTGCTGCTACTGGTCTTATGACATTGATTTCATGGCTGAGGGATATTCCATCGTACGTAAGTACCACAATTTTTTGAACCATTTTTATATTTCCTGGGATATTTAAGGTGTACCCAAGTTGAGGTCCTTGTAAGCAGTGCAGCCCTAAATTTTGGGGTGGCTGTGTCTTTTTGATTTTCAGTTTTCCCAAGGTATATTCCCTAGACTGGAAGTGCCCTTGGCTCTGTAGCTCTGTTGTTTACTTGTTTTAGGGAACACAATGCACTCCTCCAGAGAGGCAGTTGGCAATTTACATCCCGCCCATCAGCATAACAAGGCTCCCTGTTCTCCAGGGCCTGTCTTGCCTTTCTGGTTTTTACACATTTTGTGGATGTCCCTTTTGACCGGTGGGAAGTGATACTTCTTTGTAGTGCACATTTGCATTGCCCGCTTGCTTGCTTGGCCAAAAAGGGCGTATGCGTTTTCTCCTGAATATATTCAGGAGAAAACGCATACGCCCTTTTGGGCCAAGTGCATCATTGTCGAAGTTGTGCCCCTCTTCCTGTGCTTTAAAGGCGATTCCAACGTACCTCTTGAAATCTGTTTCCTGCTATTCTGCCTCGCTTTGAAGTCCGCCTCGTTGCCTTCCCTCAACAGATTTTTGGACGATAGTTGTCCTTTATTACTCGGCCAGTTTGTGAATTGCTGTGCCCCTGAGCTCCATTTTTCAACTCGTTTTTGGTGAGCTGACCGCAAGTCCAAAATTTTGGTTCAGGATCTATACTGATTCCCGGTGGGTGGCTGAGACTTTGGTTAATTCTTCTTCCTGCCGGGAAATTACAGTGATATGTGCCCGTCCAAATGCCTAACAGCTATTCTCTCATTGGTTCTCCCTCTTCCCTTTCATCCTCTGCCAAATTGGCAACCTGTGCGAACCAGGAGGTTAAAGGGGCTGTCTCTCCAAGTTGGGAGGTTGATAATAAAGCAGATGGAAAGTCAAACCGGAGCACCAGGAGAGGGACTATTCGTTGAGTTTTAGAAACCTTTCGTATTCACAGTGTGTCCGTTCTCTAGGATTCCCGTACATGTTATATCTGTAGTAATATTCCCTTCAACCTGGAGAGTTGGGACCCATGGAATGTGTGCCATGCATTATTGCTTTAAAGGGTCTGCATTTGCTCACCCAATCTCACCAATCCTCTCAGTCCCAAGTGTCCAGCCTTATGCCACATCCAGCTGTCATTGTAGATAGGGTCATTTCAGGTTTCATCAGAGACCCTGAAGGAATTGTAAAGAATTTCCCAGTTTTTTTGTTTTATTTTTGAAATTCCTTTTTATAGTGGGTTTCAGCTAATTCTCGCTGCCATATTTATCCCAGTCTAGACACACTTGATTCCCTTACGGAGACATATCAATACATAGGTTTTAAGATTCTTACTAGTCAGATATATTCCTCTGCGGGAAATATGGGGTTTTGAGTCCCTTTCACTGAGGAAGGTGTAGGTCTTGTCTATTCCATAGTTGGTTTTTGGAACGGTACCTGTGCTTATATCAAACTCTGGTTTTATGCATCACCCCACCTCTCCTTCCCCCTTAAGCAGGCATAAGAGTGTTTTCTAAATGTGAGACACTGTTCTCTTTCCTAACTCAGTTCAAGTGTAGCCATGTTTACAGGATCTTCATAAGTGATATCTTATGATAAGTTTCTTTTTCTGTGTGACTTATTTCACTTAGAATCATCGTACCTGAATCCACCCATTTTGCTGCTACTGGTCTTATGACATTGATTTCATGGCTGAGGGATATTCCATCGTACGTAAGTACCACAATTTTTTGAACCATTTTTATATTTCCTGGGATATTTAAGGTGTACCCAAGTTGAGGTCCTTGTAAGCAGTGCAGCCCTAAATTTTGGGGTGGCTGTGTCTTTTTGATTTTCAGTTTTCCCAAGGTATATTCCCTAGACTGGAAGTGCCCTTGGCTCTGTAGCTCTGTTGTTTACTTGTTTTAGGGAACACAATGCACTCCTCCAGCGAGGCAGTTGGCAATTTACATCCCGCCCATCAGCATAACAAGGCTCCCTGTTCTCCAGGGCCTGTCTTGCCTTTCTGGTTTGTACACATTTTGTGGATGTCCCTTTTGACCGGTGGGAAGTGATACTTCTTTGTAGTGCAGATTTGCATTGCCCGCTTGCTTGCTTGGCCAAAAAGGGCGTATGCGTTTTCTCCTGAATATATTCAGGAGAAAACGCATACGCCCTTTTTGTCCAAGTGCATCATTGTCGAAGTTGTGCCCCTCTTCCTGTGCTTTAAAGGCGATTCCAACGTACCTCTTGAAATCTGTTTCCTGCTATTCTGCCTCGCTTTCAAGTCCGCCTCGTTGCCTTCCCTCAACAGATTTTTGGACGATAGTTGTCCTTTATTACTCGGCCAGTTTGTGAATTGCTGTGCCCCTGAGCTCCATTTTTCAACTCGTTTTCGGTGAGCTGACCGCAAGTCCAAAATTTTGGTTCAGGATCTATACTGATTCCCGGTGGGTGGCTGAGACTTTGTTTAATTCTTCTTCCTGCCGGGAAATTACAGTGATATGTGCCCGTCCAAATGCCTAACAGCTACTCTCTCATTGGTTCTCCCTCTTCCCTTTCATCCTCTGCCAAATTGGCAACCTGTGCGAACCAGGAGGTTAAAGGGGCTGTCTCTCCAAGTTGGGAGGTTGATAATAAAGCAGATGAAAGTCAAACCGGAGCACCAGGAGAGGGACTATTCGTTGAGTTTTAGAAACCTTTCGTATTCACAGTGTGTCCGTTCTCTAGGATTCCCGTACATGTTATATCTGTAGTAATATTCCCTTCAACCTGGAGAGTTGGGACCCATGGAATGTGTGCCATGCATTATTGCTTTAAAGGGTCTGCATTTGCTCACCCAATCTCACCAATCCTCTCAGTCCCAAGTGTCCAGCCTTATGCCACATCCAGCTGTCATTGTAGATAGGGTCATTTCAGGTTTCATCAGAGACCCTGAAGGAATTGTAAAGAATTTCCCAGTTTTTTTGTTTTATTTTTGAAATTCCTTTTTATAGTGGGTTTGAGCTGATTCTCGCTGCCATATTTATCCCAGTCTAGACACACTTGATTCCCTTACGGAGACATATCAATACGTAGGTTTTAAGATTCTTACTAGTCAGATATATTCCTCTGCGGGAAATATGGGGTTTTGAGTCCCTTTCACTGAGGAAGGTGTAGGTCTTGTCTATTCCATAGTTGGTTTTTGGAACGGTACCTGTGCTTATATCAAACTCTGGTTTTATGCATCACCCCACCTCTCCTTCCCCCTTAAGCAGGCATAAGAGTGTTTTCTAAATGTGAGACACTGTTCTCTTTCCTAACTCAGTTCAAGTGTAGCCATGTTTACAGGATCTTCATAAGTGATATCTTATGATAAGTTTCTTTTTCTGTGTGACTTATTTCACTTAGAATCATCATACCTGAATCCACCCATTTTGCTGCTACTGGTCTTATGACATTGATTTCATGGCTGAGGGATATTCCATCGTACGTAAGTACCACAATTTTTTGAACCATTTTTATATTTCCTGGGATATTTAAGGTGTACCCAAGTTGAGGTCCTTGTAAGCAGTGCAGCCCTAAATTTTGGGGTGGCTGTGTCTTTTTGATTTTCAGTTTTCCCAAGGTATATTCCCTAGACTGGAAGTGCCCTTGGCTCTGTAGCTCTGTTGTTTACTTGTTTTAGGGAACACAATGCACGCCTCCAGAGAGGCAGTCGTCAATTTACATCCCGCCCATCAGCATAACAAGGCTCCCTGTTCTCCAGGGCCTGTCTTGCCTTTCTGGTTTTTACACATTTTGTGGATGTCCCTTTTGACCGGTGGGAAGTGATACTTCTTTGTAGTGCAGATTTGCATTGCCCGCTTGCTTGCTTGGCCAAAAAGGGCGTATGCGTTTTCTCCTGAATATATTCAGGAGAAAACGCATACGCCCTTTTTGGCCAAGTGCATCATTGTCGAAGTTGTGCCCCTCTTCCTGTGCTTTAAAGGCGATTACAACGTACCTCTTGAAATCTGTTTCCTGCTATTCTGCCACGCTTTGAAGTCCGCCTCGTTGCCTTCCCTCAACAGATTTTTGGACGATAGTTGTCCTTTATTACTCGGCCAGTTTGTGAATTGCTGTGCCCCTGAGCTCCATTTTTCAACTCGTTTTTGGTGAGCTGACCGCAAGTCCAAAATTTTGGTTCAGGATCTATACTGATTCCCGGTGGGTGGCTGAGACTTTGGTTAATTCTTCTTCCTGCCGGGAAATTACAGTGATATGTGCCCGTCCAAATGCCTAACAGCTACTCTCTCATTGGTTCTCCCTCTTCCCTTTCATCCTCTGCCAAATTGGCAACCTGTGCGAACCAGGAGGTTAAAGGGGCTGTCTCTCCAAGTTGGGAGGTTGATAATAAAGCAGATGGAAAGTCAAACCGGAGCACCAGGAGAGGGACTATTCGTTGAGTTTTAGAAACCTTTCGTATTCACAGTGTGTCCGTTCTCTAGGATTCCCGTACATGTTATATCTGTAGTAATATTCCCTTCAACCTGGAGAGTTGGGACCCATGGAATGTGTGCCATGCATTATTGCTTTAAAGGGTCTGCATTTGCTCACCCAATCTCACCAATCCTCTCAGTCCCAAGTGTCCAGCCTTATGCCACATCCAGCTGTCATTGTAGATAGGGTCATTTCAGGTTTCATCAGAGACCCTGAAGGAATTGTAAAGAATTTCCCAGTTTTTTTGTTTTATTTTTGAAATTCCTTTTTATAGTGGGTTTGAGCTGATTCTCGCTGCCATATTTATCCCAGTCTAGACACACTTGATTCCCTTACGGAGACATATCAATACATAGGTTTTAAGATTCTTACTAGTCAGATATATTCCTCTGCGGGAAATATGGGGTTTTGAGTCCCTTTCACTGAGGAAGGTGTAGGTCTTGTCTATTCCATAGTTGGTTTTTGGAACGGTACCTGTGCTTATATCAAACTCTGGTTTTATGCATCACCCCACCTCTCCTTCCCCCTTAAGCAGGCATAAGAGTGTTTTCTAAATGTGAGACACTGTTCTCTTTCCTAACTCAGTTCAAGTGTAGCCATGTTTACAGGATCTTCATAAGTGATATCTTATGATAAGTTTCTTTTTCTGTGTGACTTATTTCACTTAGAATCATCGTACCTGAATCCACCCATTTTGCTGCTACTGGTCTTATGACATTGATTTCATGGCTGAGGGATATTCCATCGTACGTAAGTACCACAATTTTTTGAACCATTTTTATATTTCCTGGGATATTTAAGGTGTACCCAAGTTGAGGTCCTTGTAAGCAGTGCAGCCCTAAATTTTGGGGTGGCTGTGTCTTTTTGATTTTCAGTTTTCCCAAGGTATATTCCCTAGACTGGAAGTGCCCTTGGCTCTGTAGCTCTGTTGTTTACTTGTTTTAGGGAACACAATGCACTCCTCCAGAGAGGCATTTGGCAATTTACATCCCGCGCATCAGCATAACAAGGCTCCCTGTTCTCCAGGGCCTGTCTTGCCTTTCTGGTTTTTACACATTTTGTGGATGTCCCTTTTGACTGGTGGGAAGTGATACTTCTTTGTAGTGCAGATTTGCATTGCCCGCTTGCTTGCTTGGCCAAAAAGGGCGTATGCATTTTCTCCTGAATATATTCAGGAGAAAACGCATACGCCCTTTTTGGCCAAGTGCATCATTGTCGAAGTTGTGCCCCTCTTCCTGTGCTTTAAAGGTGATTCCAACGTACCTCTTGAAATCTGTTTCCTGCTATTCTGCCTCGCTTTCAAGTCCGCCTCGTTGCCTTCCCTCAACAGATTTTTGGACGATAGTTGTCCTTTATTACTCGGCCAGTTTGTGAATTGCTGTGCCCCTGAGCTCCATTTTTCAACTCGTTTTTGGTGAGCTGACCGCAAGTCCAAAATTTTGGTTCAGGATCTATACTGATTCCCGGTGGGTGGCTGAGACTTTGGTTAATTCTTCTTCCTGCCGGGAAATTACAGTGATATGTGCCCTTCCAAATGCCTAACAGCTACTCTCTCATTGGTTCTCCCTCTTCCCTTTCATCCTCTGCCAAATTGGCAACCTGTGCGAACCAGGAGGTTAAAGGGGCTGTCTCTCCAAGTTGGGAGGTTGATAATAAAGCAGATGGAAAGTCAAACCGGAGCACCAGGAGAGGGACTATTCGTTGAGTTTTAGAAACCTTTCGTATTCACAGTGTGTCCGTTCTCTAGGATTCCCGTACATGTTATATCTGTAGTAATATTCCCTTCAACCTGGAGAGTTGGGACCCTTGGAATGGTTGCCAGGCATTTGTGCTTTAAAGGGTCTGCATTTGCTCACCCAATCTCACCAATCCTCTCAGTCCCAAGTGTCCAGCCTTATGCCACATCCAGCTGTCATTGTAGATAGGGTCATTTCAGGTTTCATCAGAGACCCTGAAGGAATTGTAAAGAATTTCCCAGTTTTTTCGTTTTATTTTTGAAATTCCTTTTTATAGTGGGTTTGAGCTGATTCTCGCTGCCATATTTATCCCAGTCTAGACACACTTGATTCCCTTACGGAGACATATCAATACATAGGTTTTAAGATTCTTACTTTACTAGTCAGATATATTCCTCTGCGGGAAATATGGGGTTTTGAGTCCCTTTCACTGAGGAAGGTGTAGGTCTTGTCTATTCCATAGTTGGTTTTTGGAACGGTACCTGTGCTTATATCAAACTCTGGTTTTATGCATCACCCCACCTCTCCTTCCCCCTTAAGCAGGCATAAGAGTGTTTTCTAAATGTGAGACACTGTTCTCTTTCCTAACTCAGTTCAAGTGTAGCCATGTTTACAGGATCTTCATAAGTGATATCTTATGATAAGTTTCTTTTTCTGTGTGACTTATTTCACTTAGAATCATCGTACCTGAATCCACCCATTTTGCTGCTACTGGTCTTATGACATTGATTTCATGGCTGAGGGATATTCCATCGTACGTAAGTACCACAATTTTTTGAACCATTTTTATATTTCCTGGGATATTTAAGGTGTACCCAAGTTGAGGTCCTTGTAAGCAGTGCAGCCCTAAATTTTGGGGTGGCTGTGTCTTTTTGATTTTCAGTTTTCCCAAGGTATATTCCCTAGACTGGAAGTGCCCTTGGCTCTGTAGCTCTGTTGTTTACTTGTTTTAGGGAACACAATGCACTCCTCCAGAGAGGCAGTTGGCAATTTACATCCCGCCCTTCAGCATAACAAGGCTCCCTGTTCTCCAGGGCCTGTCTTGCCTTTCTGGTTTTTACACATTTTGTGGATGTCCCTTTTGACCGGTGGGAAGTGATACTTCTTTGTAGTGCAGATTTGCATTGCCCGCTTGCTTGCTTGGCCAAAAAGGGCGTATGCGTTTTCTCCTGAATATATTCAGGAGAAAACGCATACGCCCTTTTTGGCCAAGTGCATCATTGTCGAAGTTGTGCCCCTCTTCCTGTGCTTTAAAGGCAATTCCAACGTACCTCTTGAAATCTGTTTCCTGCTATTCTGCCACGCTTTGAAGTCCGCCTCGTTGCCTTCCCTCAACAGATTTTTGGACGATAGTTGTCCTTTATTACTCGGCCAGTTTGTGAATTGCTGTGCCCCTGAGCTCCATTTTTCAACTCGTTTTTGGTGAGCTGACCGCAAGTCCAAAATTTTGGTTCAGGATCTATACTGATTCCCGGTGGGTGGCTGAGACTTTGGTTAATTCTTCTTCCTGCCGGGAAATTACAGTGATATGTGCCCGTCCAAATGCCTAACAGCTACTCTCTCATTGGTTCTCCCTCTTCCCTTTCATCCTCTGCCAAATTGGCAACCTGTGCGAACCAGGAGGTTAAAGGGGCTGTCTCTCCAAGTTGGGAGGTTGATAATAAAGCAGATGGAAAGTCAAACCGGAGCACCAGGAGAGGGACTATTCGTTGAGTTTTAGAAACCTTTCGTATTCACAGTGTGTCCGTTCTCTAGGATTCCCGTACATGTCATATCTGTAGTAATATTCCCTTCAACCTGGAGAGTTGGGACCCATGGAATGTGTGCCATGCATTATTGCTTTAAAGGGTCTGCATTTGCTCACCCAATCTCACCAATCCTCTCAGTCCCAAGTGTCCAGCCTTATGCCACATCCAGCTGTCATTGTAGATAGGGTCATTTCAGGTTTCATCAGAGACCCTGAAGGAATTGTAAAGAATTTCCCAGTTTTTTTGTTTTATTTTTGAAATTCCTTTTTATAGTGGGTTTGAGCTGATTCTCGCTGCCATATTTATCCCAGTCTAGACACACTTGATTCCCTTACGGAGACATATCAATACATAGGTTTTAAGATTCTTACTAGTCAGATATATTCCTCTGCGGGAAATATGGGGTTTTGAGTCCCTTTCACTGAGGAAGGTGTAGGTCTTTTCTATTCCATAGTTGGTTTTTGGAACGGTACCTGTGCTTATATCAAACTCTGGTTTTATGCATCACCCCACCTCTCCTTCCCCCTTAAGCAGGCATAAGAGTGTTTTCTAAATGTGAGACACTGTTCTCTTTCCTAACTCATTTCAAGTGTAGCCATGTTTACAGGATCTTCATAAGTGATATCTTATGATAAGTTTCTTTTTCTGTGTGACTTATTTCACTTAGAATCATCGCACCTGAATCCACCCATTTTGCTGCTACTGGTCTTATGACATTGATTTCATGGCTGAGGGATATTCCATCGTACGTAAGTACCACAATTTTTTGAACCATTTTTATATTTCCTGGGATATTTAAGGTGTACCCAAGTTGAGGTCCTTGTAAGCAGTGCAGCCCTAAATTTTGGGGTGGCTGTGTCTTTTTGATTTTCAGTTTTCCCAAGGTATATTCCCTAGACTGGAAGTGCCCTTGGCTCTGTAGCTCTGTTGTTTACTTGTTTTAGGGAACACAATGCACTCCTCCAGAGAGGCAGTTGGCAATTTACATCCCGCCCATCAGCATAACAAGGCTCCCTGTTCTCCAGGGCCTGTCTTGCCTTTCTGGTTTTTACACATTTTGTGGATGTCCCTTTTGACCGGTGGGAAGTGATACTTCTTTGTAGTGCAGATTTGCATTGCCCGCTTGCTTGCTTGGCCAAAAAGGGCGTATGCGTTTTCTCCTGAATATTTTCAGGAGAAAACGCATACGCCCTTTTTGGCCAAGTGCATCATTGTCGAAGTTGTGCCCCTCTTCCTGTGCTTTAAAGGCGATTCCAACGTACCTCTTGAAATCTGTTTCCTGCTATTCTGCCTCGCTTTCAAGTCCGCCTCGTTGCCTTCCCTCAACAGATTTTTGGATGATAGTTGTCCTTTATTACTCGGCCAGTTTGTGAATTGCTGTGCCCCTGAGCTCCATTTTTCAACTCGTTTTTGGTGAGCTGACCGCAAGTCCAAAATTTTGGTTCAGGATCTATACTGATTCCCGGTGGGTGGCTGAGACTTTGGTTAATTCTTCTTCCTGCCGGGAAATTACAGTGATATGTGCCCGTCCAAATGCCTAACAGCTACTCTCTCATTGGTTCTCCCTCTTCCCTTTCATCCTCTGCCAAATTGGCAACCTGTGCGAACCAGGAGGTTAAAGGGGCTGTCTCTCCAAGTTGGGAGGTTGATAATAAAGCAGATGGAAAGTCAAACCGGAGCACCAGGAGAGGGACTATTCGTTGAGTTTTAGAAACCTTTCGTATTCACAGTGTGTCCGTTCTCTAGGATTCCCGTACATGTTATATCTGTAGTAATATTCCCTTCAACCTGGAGAGTTGGGACCCATGGAATGTGTGCCATGCATTATTGCTTTAAAGGGTCTGCATTTGCTCACCCAATCTCACCAATCCTCTCAGTCCCAAGTGTCCAGCCTTATGCCACATCCAGCTGTCATTGTAGATAGGGTCATTTCAGGTTTCATCAGAGACCCTGAAGGAATTGTAAAGAATTTCCCAGTTTTTTTGTTTTATTTTTGAAATTCCTTTTTATAGTGGGTTTGAGCTGATTCTCGCTGCCATATTTATCCCAGTCTAGACACACTTGATTCCCTTACGGAGACATATCAATACATAGGTTTTAAGATTCTTACTAGTCAGATATATTCCTCTGCGGGAAATATGGGGTTTTGAGTCCCTTTCACTGAGGAAGGTGTAGGTCTTTTCTATTCCATAGTTGGTTTTTGGAACGGTACCTGTGCTTATATCAAACTCTGGTTTTATGCATCACCCCACCTCTCCTTCCCCCTTAAGCAGGCATAAGAGTGTTTTCTAAATGTGAGACACTGTTCTCTTTCCTAACTCATTTCAAGTGTAGCCATGTTTACAGGATCTTCATAAGTGATATCTTATGATAAGTTTCTTTTTCTGTGTGACTTATTTCACTTAGAATCATCGCACCTGAATCCACCCATTTTGCTGCTACTGGTCTTATGACATTGATTTCATGGCTGAGGGATATTCCATCGTACGTAAGTACCACAATTTTTTGAACCATTTTTATATTTCCTGGGATATTTAAGGTGTACCCAAGTTGAGGTCCTTGTAAGCAGTGCAGCCCTAAATTTTGGGGTGGCTGTGTCTTTTTGATTTTCAGTTTTCCCAAGGTATATTCCCTAGACTGGAAGTGCCCTTGGCTCTGTAGCTCTGTTGTTTACTTGTTTTAGGGAACACAATGCACTCCTCCAGAGAGGCAGTTGGCAATTTACATCCCGCCCATCAGCATAACAAGGCTCCCTGTTCTCCAGGGCCTGTCTTGCCTTTCTGGTTTTTACACATTTTGTGGATGTCCCTTTTGACCGGTGGGAAGTGATACTTCTTTGTAGTGCAGATTTGCATTGCCCGCTTGCTTGCTTGGCCAAAAAGGGCGTATGCGTTTTCTCCTGAATATATTCAGGAGAAAACGCATACGCCCTTTTTGGCGAAGTGCATCATTGTCGAAGTTGTGCCCCTCTTCCTGTGCTTTAAAGGCGATTCCAACGTACCTCTTGAAATCTGTTTCCTGCTATTCTGCCTCGCTTTCAAGTCCGCCTCGTTGCCTTCCCTCAACAGATTTTTGGACGATAGTTGTCCTTTATTACTCGGCCAGTTTGTGAATTGCTGTGCCCCTGAGCTCCATTTTTCAACTCGTTTTTGGTGAGCTGACCGCAAGTCCAAAATTTTGGTTCAGGATCTATACTGATTCCCGGTGGGTGGCTGAGACTTTGGTTAATTCTTCTTCCTGCCGGGAAATTACAGTGATATGTGCCCGTCCAAATGCCTAACAGCTACTCTCTCATTGGTTCTCCCTCTTCCCTTTCATCCTCTGCCAAATTGGCAACCTGTGCGAACCAGGAGGTTAAAGGGGCTGTCTCTCCAAGTTGGGAGGTTGATAATAAAGCAGATGGAAAGTCAAACCGGAGCACCAGGAGAGGGACTATTCGTTGAGTTTTAGAAACCTTTCGTATTCACAGTGTGTCCGTTCTCTAGGATTCCCGTACATGTTATATCTGTAGTAATATTCCCTTCAACCTGGAGAGTTGGGACCCATGGAATGTGTGCCATGCATTATTGCTTTAAAGGGTCTGCATTTGCTCACCCAATCTCACCAATCCTCTCAGTCCCAAGTGTCCAGCCTTATGCCACATCCAGCTGTCATTGTAGATAGGGTCATTTCAGGTTTCATCAGAGACCCTGAAGGAATTGTAAAGAATTTCCCAGTTTTTTTGTTTTATTTTTGAAATTCCTTTTTATAGTGGGTTTGAGCTGATTCTCGCTGCCATATTTATCCCAGTCTAGACACACTTGATTCCCTTACGGAGACATATCAATACATAGGTTTTAAGATTCTTACTAGTCAGATATATTCCTCTGCGGGAAATATGGGGTTTTGAGTCCCTTTCACTGAGGAAGGTGTAGGTCTTGTCTATTCCATAGTTGGTTTTTGGAACGGTACCTGTGCTTATATCAAACTCTGGTTTTATGCACCACCCCACCTCTCCTTCCCCCTTAAGCAGGCATAAGAGTGTTTTCTAAATGTGAGACACTGTTCTCTTTCCTAACTCATTTCAAGTGTAGCCATGTTTACAGGATCTTCATAAGTGATATCTTATGATAAGTTTCTTTTTCTGTGTGACTTATTTCACTTAGAATCATCGTACCTGAATCCACCCATTTTGCTGCTACTGGTCTTATGACATTGATTTCATGGCTGAGGGATATTCCATCGTACGTAAGTACCACAATTTTTTGAACCATTTTTATATTTCCTGGGATATTTAAGGTGTACCCAAGTTGAGGTCCTTGTAAGCAGTGCAGCCCTAAATTTTGGAGTGGCTGTGTCTTTTTGATTTTCAGTTTTCCCAAGGTATATTCCCGAGACTGGAAGTGCCCTTGGCTCTGTAGCTCTGTTGTTTACTTGTTTTAGGGAACACAATGCACTCCTCCAGAGAGGCAGTTGGCAATTTACATCCCGCCCATCAGCATAACAAGGCTCCCTGTTCTCCAGGGCCTGTCTTGCCTTTCTGGTTTTTACACATTTTGTGGATGTCCCTTTTGACCGGTGGGAAGTGATACTTCTTTGTAGTGCAGATTTGCATTGCCCGCTTGCTTGCTTGGCCAAAAAGGGCGTATGCGTTTTCTCCTGAATATATTCAGGAGAAAACGCATACGCCCTTTTTGTCCAAGTGCATCATTGTCGAAGTTGTGCCCCTCTTCCTGTGCTTTAAAGGCGATTCCAACGTACCTCTTGAAATCTGTTTCCTGCTATTCTGCCTCGCTTTCAAGTCCGCCTCGTTGCCTTCCCTCAACAGATTTTTGGACGATAGTTGTCCTTTATTACTCGGCCAGTTTGTGAATTGCTGTGCCCCTGAGCTCCATTTTTCAACTCGTTTTTGGTGAGCTGACCGCAAGTCCAAAATTTTGGTTCAGGATCTATACTGATTCCCGGTGGGTGGCTGAGACTTTGGTTAATTCTTCTTCCTGCCGGGAAATTACAGTGATATGTGCCCGTCCAAATGCCTAACAGCTACTCTCTCATTGGTTCTCCCTCTTCCCTTTCATCCTCTGCCAAATTGGCAACCTGTGCGAACCAGGAGGTTAAAGGGGCTGTCTCTCCAAGTTGGGAGGTTGATAATAAAGCAGATGGAAAGTCAAACCGGAGCACCAGGAGAGGGACTATTCGTTGAGTTTTAGAAAACTTTCGTATTCACAGTGTGTCCGTTCTCTAGGATTCCCGAACATGTTATATCTGTAGTAATATTCCCTTCAACCTGGAGAGTTGGGACCCATGGAATGTGTGCCATGCATTATTGCTTTAAAGGGTCTGCATTTGCTCACCCAATCTCACCAATCCTCTCAGTCCCAAGTGTCCAGCCTTATGCCACATCCAGCTGTCATTGTAGATAGGGTCATTTCAGGTTTCATCAGAGACCCTGAAGGAATTGTAAAGAATTTCCCAGTTTTTTTGTTTTATTTTTGAAATTCCTTTTTATAGTGGGTTTGAGCTGATTCTCGCTGCCATATTTATCCCAGTCTAGACACACTTGATTCCCTTACGGAGACATATCAATACATAGGTTTTAAGATTCTTACTAGTCAGATATATTCCTCTGCGGGAAATATGGGGTTTTGAGTCCCTTTCACTGAGGAAGGTGTAGGTCTTGTCTATTCCATAGTTGGTTTTTGGAACGGTACCTGTGCTTATATCAAACTCTGGTTTTATGCATCACCCCACCTCTCCTTCCCCCTTAAGCAGGCATAAGAGTGTTTTCTAAATGTGAGACACTGTTCTCTTTCCTAACTCAGTTCAAGTGTAGCCATGTTTACAGGATCTTCATAAGTGATATCTTATGATAAGTTTCTTTTTCTGTGTGACTTATTTCACTTAGAATCATCGTACCTGAATCCACCCATTTTGCTGTTACTGGTCTTATGACATTGATTTCATGGCTGAGGGATATTCCATCGTACGTAAGTACCACAATTTTTTGAACCATTTTTATATTTCCTGGGATATTTAAGGTGTACCCAAGTTGAGGTCCTTGTAAGCAGTGCAGCCCTAAATTTTGGGGTGGCTGTGTCTTTTTGATTTTCAGTTTTCCCAAGGTATATTCCCTAGACTGGAAGTGCCCTTGGCTCTGTAGCTCTGTTGTTTACTTGTTTTAGGGAACACAATGCACTCCTCCAGAGAGGCAGTTGGCAATTTACATCCCGCCCATCAGCATAACAAGGCTCCCTGTTCTCCAGGGCCTGTCTTGCCTTTCTGGTTTTTACACATTTTGTGGATGTCCCTTTTGACCGGTGGGAAGTGATACTTCTTTGTAGTGCAGATTTGCATTGCCCGCTTGCTTGCTTGGCCAAAAAGGGCGTATGCGTTTTCTCCTGAATATATTCAGGAGAAAACGCATACGCCCTTTTGGGCCAAGTGCATCATTGTCGAAGTTGTGCCCCTCTTCCTGTGCTTTAAAGGCGATTCCAACGTACCTCTTGAAATCTGTTTCCTGCTATTCTGCCTCGCTTTCAAGTCCGCCTCGTTGCCTTCCCTCAACAGATTTTTGGACGATAGTTGTCCTTTATTACTCGGCCAGTTTGTGAATTGCTGTGCCCCTGAGCTCCATTTTTCAACTCGTTTTTGGTGAGCTGACCGCAAGTCCAAAATTTTGGTTCAGGATCTATACTGATTCCCGGTGGGTGGCTGAGAATTTGGTTAATTCTTCTTCCTGCCGGGAAATTACAGTGATATGTGCCCGTCCAAATGCCTAACAGCTACTCTCTCATTGGTTCTCCCTCTTCCCTTTCATCCTCTGCCAAATTGGCAACCTGTGCGAACCAGGAGGTTAAAGGGGCTGTCTCTCCAAGTTGGGAGGTTGATAATAAAGCAGATGGAAAGTCAAACCGGAGCACCAGGAGAGGGACTATTCGTTGAGTTTTAGAAACCTTTCGTATTCACAGTGTGTCCGTTCTCTAGGATTCCCGTACATGTTATATCTGTAGTAATATTCCCTTCAACCTGGAGAGTTGGGACCCATGGATTGTGTGCCATGCATTATTGCTTTAAAGGGTCTGCATTTGCTCACCCAATCTCACCAATCCTCTCAGTCCCAAGTGTCCAGCCTTATGCCACATCCAGCTGTCATTGTAGATAGGGTCATTTCAGGTTTCATCAGAGACCCTGAAGGAATTGTAAAGAATTTCCCAGTTTTTTTGTTTTATTTTTGAAATTCCTTTTTATAGTGGGTTTGAGCTGATTCTCGCTGCCATATTTATCCCAGTCTAGACACACTTGATTCCCTTACGGAGACATATCAATACATAGGTTTTAAGATTCTTACTAGTCAGATATGTTCCTCTGCGGGAAATATGGGGTTTTGAGTCCCTTTCACTGAGGAAGGTGTAGGTCTTGTCTATTCCATAGTTGGTTTTTGGAACGGTACCTGTGCTTATATCAAACTCTGGTTTTATGCATCACCCCACCTCTCCTTCCCCCTTAAGCAGGCATAAGAGTGTTTTCTAAATGTGAGACACTGTTCTCTTTCCTAACTCAGTTCAAGTGTAGCCATGTTTACAGGATCTTCATAAGTGATATCTTATGATAAGTTTCTTTTTCTGTGTGACTTATTTCACTTAGAATCATCGTACCTGAATCCACCCATTTTGCTGCTACTGGTCTTATGACATTGATTTCATGGCTGAGGGATATTCCATCATACGTAAGTACCACAATTTTTTGAACCATTTTTATATTTCCTGGGATATTTAAGGTGTACCCAAGTTGAGGTCCTTGTAAGCAGTGCAGCCCTAAATTTTGGGGTGGCTGTGTCTTTTTGATTTTCAGTTTTCCCAAGGTATATTCCCTAGACTGGAAGTGCCCTTGGCTCTGTAGCTCTGTTGTTTACTTGTTTTAGGGAACACAATGCACTCCTCCAGAGAGGCAGTTGGCAATTTACATCCCACCCATTAGCATAACAAGGCTCCCTGTTCGCCAGGGCCTGTCTTGCCTTTCTGGTTTTTACACATTTTGTGGATGTCCCTTTTGACCGGTGGGAAGTGATACTTCTTTGTAGTGCAGATTTGCATTGCCCGCTTGCTTGCTTGGCCAAAAAGGGCGTATGCGTTTTCTCCTGAATATATTCAGGAGAAAACGCATACGCCCTTTTTGGCCAAGTGCATCATTGTCGAAGTTGTGCCCCTCTTCCTGTGCTTTAAAGGCGATTCCAACGTACCTCTTGAAATCTGTTTCCTGCTATTCTGCCTCGCTTTCAAGTCCGCCTCGTTGCCTTCCCTCAACAGATTTTTGGACGATAGTTGTCCTTTATTACTCGGCCAGTTTGTGAATTGCTGTGCCCCTGAGCTCCATTTTTCAACTCGTTTTTGGTGAGCTGACCGCAAGTCCAAAATTTTGGTTCAGGATCTATACTGATTCCCAGTGGGTGGCTGAGACTTTGGTTAATTCTTCTTCCTGCCGGGAAATTACAGTGATATGTGCCCGTCCAAATGCCTAACAGCTACTCTCTCATTGGTTCTCCCTCTTCCCTTTCATCCTCTGCCAAATTGGCAACCTGTGCGAACCAGGAGGTTAAAGGGGCTGTCTCTCCAAGTTGGGAGGTTGATAATAAAGCAGATGGAAAGTCAAACCGGAGCACCAGGAGAGGGACTATTCGTTGAGTTTTAGAAACCTTTCGTATTCACAGTGTGTCGGTTCTCTAGGATTCCCGTACATGTTATATCTGTAGTAATATTCCCTTCAACCTGGAGAGTTGGGACACATGGAATGTGTGCCATGCATTATTGCTTTAAAGGGTCTGCATTTGCTCACCCAATCTCACCAATCCTCTCAGTCCCAAGTGTCCAGCCTTATGCCACATCCAGCTGTCATTGTAGATAGGGTCATTTCAGGTTTCATCAGAGACCCTGAAGGAATTGTAAAGAATTTCCCAGTTTTTTTGTTTTATTTTTGAAATTCCTTTTTATAGTGGGTTTGAGCTGATTCTCGCTGCCATATTTATCCCAGTCTAGACACACTTGATTCCCTTACGGAGACATATCAATACATAGGTTTTAAGATTCTTACTTTACTAGTCAGATATATTCCTCTGCGGGAAATATGGGGTTTTGAGTCCCTTTCACTGAGGAAGGTGTAGGTCTTGTCTATTCCATAGTTGGTTTTTGGAACGGTACCTGTGCTTATATCAAACTCTGGTTTTATGCATCACCCCACCTCTCCTTCCCCCTTAAGCAGGCATAAGAGTGTTTTCTAAATGTGAGACACTGTTCTCTTTCCTAACTCAGTTCAAGTGTAGCCATGTTTACAGGATCTTCATAAGTGATATCTTATGATAAGTTTCTTTTTCTGTGTGACTTATTTCACTTAGAATCATCGTACCTGAATCCACCCATTTTGCTGCTACTGGTCTTATGACATTGATTTCATGGCTGAGGGATATTCCATCGTACGTAAGTACCACAATTTTTTGAACCATTTATATATTTCCTGGGATATTTAAGGTGTACCCAAGTTGAGGTCCTTGTAAGCAGTGCAGCCCTAAATTTTGGGGTGGCTGTGTCTTTTTGATTTTCAGTTTTCCCAAGGTATATTCCCTAGACTGGAAGTGCCCTTGGCTCTGTAGCTCTTTTGTTTACTTGTTTTAGGGAACACAATGCACGCCTCCAGAGAGGCAGTTGGCAATTTACATCCCGCCCATCAGCATAACAAGGCTCCCTGTTCTCCAGGGCCTGTCTTGCCTTTCTGGTTTTTACACATTTTGTGGATGTCCCTTTTGACCGGTGGGAAGTGATACTTCTTTGTAGTGCAGATTTGCATTGCCCGCTTGCTTGCTTGGCCAAAAAGGGCGTATGCGTTTTCTCCTGAATATATTCAGGAGAAAACGCATACGCCCTTTTTGGCCAAGTGCATCATTGTCGAAGTTGTGCCCCTCTTCCTGTGCTTTAAAGGTGATTCCAATGTACCTCTTGAAATCTGTTTCCTGCTATTCTGCCTCGCTTTCAAGTCCGCCTCGTTGCCTTCCCTCAACAGATTTTTGGACGATAGTTGTCCTTTATTACTCGGCCAGTTTGTGAATTGCTGTGCCCCTGAGCTCCATTTTTCAACTCGTTTTTGGTGAGCTGACCGCAAGTTCAAAATTTTCGTTCAGGATCTATACTGATTCCCGGTGGGTGGCTGAGACTTTGGTTAATTCTTCTTCCTGCCGGGAAATTACAGTGATATGTGCCCGTCCAAATGCCTAACAGCTACTCTCTCATTGGTTCTCCCTCTTCCCTTTCATCCTCTGCCAAATTGGCAACCTGTGCGAACCAGGAGGTTAAAGGGGCTGTCTCTCCAAGTTGGGAGGTTGATAATAAAGCAGATGGAAAGTCAAACCGGAGCACCAGGAGAGGGACTATTCGTTGAGTTTTAGAAACCTTTCGTATTCACAGTGTGTCCGTTCTCTAGGATTCCCTTACATGTTATATCTGTAGTAATATTCCCTTCAACCTGGAGAGTTGGGACCCATGGAATGTGTGCCATGCATTATTGCTTTAAAGGGTCTGCATTTGCTCACCCAATCTCACCAATCCTCTCAGTCCCAAGTGTCCAGCCTTATGCCACATCCAGCTGTCATTGTAGATAGGGTCATTTCAGGTTTCATCAGAGACCCTGAAGGAATTGTAAAGAATTTCCCAGTTTTTTTGTTTTATTTTTGAAATTGCTTTTTATAGTGGGTTTGAGCTGATTCTCGCTGCCATATTTATCCCAGTCTAGACACACTTGATTCCCTTACGGAGACATATCAATACATAGGTTTTAAGATTCTTACTAGTCAGATATATTCCTCTGCGGGAAATATGGGGTTTTGAGTCCCTTTCACTGAGGAAGGTGTAGGTCTTGTCTATTCCATAGTTGGTTTTTGGAACGGTACCTGTGCTTATATCAAACTCTGGTTTTATGCATCACCCCACCTCTCCTTCCCCCTTAAGCAGGCATAAGAGTGTTTTCTAAATGTGAGACACTGTTCTCTTTCCTAACTCAGTTCAAGTGTAGCCATGTTTACAGGATCTTCATAAGTGATATCTTATGATAAGTTTCTTTTTCTGTGTGACTTATTTCACTTAGAATCATCGTACCTGAATCCACCCATTTTGCTGCTACTGGTCTTATGACATTGATTTCATGGCTGAGGGATATTCCATCGTACGTAAGTACCACAATTTTTTGAACCATTTTTATATTTCCTGGGATATTTAAGGTGTACCCAAGTTGAGGTCCTTGTAAGCAGTGCAGCCCTAAATTTTGGGGTGGCTGTGTCTTTTTGATTTTCAGTTTTCCCAAGGTATATTCCCTAGACTGGAAGTGCCCTTGGCTCTGTAGCTCTGTTGTTTACTTGTTTTAGGGAACACAATGCACTCCTCCAGAGAGGCAGTTGGCAATTTACATCCCGCCCATCAGCATAACAAGGCTCCCTGTTCTCCAGGGCCTGTCTTGCCTTTCTGGTTTTTACACATTTTGTGGATGTCCCTTTTGACCGGTGGGAAGTGATACTTCTTTGTAGTGCAGATTTGCATTGCACGCTTGCTTGCTTGGCCAAAAAGGGCGTATGCGTTTTCTCCTGAATATATTCAGGAGAAAACGCATACGCCCTTTTGGGCCAAGTGCATCATTGTCGAAGTTGTGCCCCTCTTCCTGTGCTTTAAAGGCGATTCCAACGTACCTCTTGAAATCTGTTTCCTGCTATTCTGCCTCGCTTTCAAGTCCGCCTCGTTGCCTTCCCTCAACAGATTTTTGGACGATAGTTGTCCTTTATTACTCGGCCAGTTTGTGAATTGCTGTGCCCCTGAGCTCCATTTTTCAACTCGTTTTTGGTGAGCTGACCGCAAGTCCAAAATTTTGGTTCAGGATCTATACTGATTCCCGGTGGGTGGCTGAGACTTTGGTTAATTCTTCTTCCTGCCGGGAAATTACAGTGATATGTGCCCGTCCAAATGCCTAACAGCTACTCTCTCATTGGTTCTCCCTCTTCCCTTTCATCCTCTGCCAAATTGGCAACCTGTGCGAACCAGGAGGTTAAAGGGGCTGTCTCTCCAAGTTGGGAGGTTGATAATAAAGCAGATGGAAAGTCAAACCGGAGCACCAGGAGAGGGACTATTCGTTGAGTTTTAGAAACCTTTCGTATTCACAGTGTGTCCGTTCTCTAGGATTCCCGTACATGTTATATCTGTAGTAATATTCCCTTCAACCTGGAGAGTTGGGACCCATGGAATGTGTGCCATGCATTATTGCTTTAAAGGGTCTGCATTTGCTCACCCAATCTCACCAATCCTCTCAGTCCCAAGTGTCCAGCCTTATGCCACATCCAGCTGTCATTGTAGATAGGGTCATTTCAGGTTTCATCAGAGACCCTGAAGGAATTGTAAAGAATTTCCCAGTTTTTTTGTTTTATTTTTGAAATTCCTTTTTATAGTGGGTTTGAGCTGATTCTCGCTGCCATATTTATCCCAGTCTAGACACACTTGATTCCCTTACGGAGACATATCAATACATAGGTTTTAAGATTCTTACTAGTCAGATATATTCCTCTGCGGGAAATATGGGGTTTTGAGTCCCTTTCACTGAGGAAGGTGTAGGTCTTGTCTATTCCATAGTTGGTTTTTGGAACGGTACCTGTGCTTATATCAAACTCTGGTTTTATGCATCACCCCACCTCTCCTTCCCCCTTAAGCAGGCATAAGAGTGTTTTCTAAATGTGAGACACTGTTCTCTTTCCTAACTCAGTTCAAGTGTAGCCATGTTTACAGGATCTTCATAAGTGATATCTTATGATAAGTTTCTTTTTCTGTGTGACTTATTTCACTTAGAATCATCGTACCTGAATCCACCCATTTTGCTGCTACTGGTCTTATGACATTGATTTCATGGCTGAGGGATATTCCATCGTACGTAAGTACCACAATTTTTTGAACCATTTTTATATTTCCTGGGATATTTAAGGTGTACCCAAGTTGAGGTCCTTGTAAGCAGTGCAGCCCTAAATTTTGGGGTGGCTGTGTCTTTTTGATTTTCAGTTTTCCCAAGGTATATTCCCTAGACTGGAAGTGCCCTTGGCTCTGTAGCTCTGTTGTTTACTTGTTTTAGGGAACACAATGCACTCCTCCAGAGAGGCAGTTGGCAATTTACATCCCGCCCATCAGCATAACAAGGCTCCCTGTTCTCCAGGGCCTGTCTTGCCTTTCTGGTTTTTACACATTTTGTGGATGTCCCTTTTGACCGGTGGGAAGTGATACTTCTTTGTAGTGCAGATTTGCATTGCACGCTTGCTTGCTTGGCCAAAAAGGGCGTATGCGTTTTCTCCTGAATATATTCAGGAGAAAACGCATACGCCCTTTTGGGCCAAGTGCATCATTGTCGAAGTTGTGCCCCTCTTCCTGTGCTTTAAAGGCGATTCCAACGTACCTCTTGAAATCTGTTTCCTGCTATTCTGCCTCGCTTTCAAGTCCGCCTCGTTGCCTTCCCTCAACAGATTTTTGGACGATAGTTGTCCTTTATTACTCGGCCAGTTTGTGAATTGCTGTGCCCCTGAGCTCCATTTTTCAACTCGTTTTTGGTGAGCTGACCGCAAGTCCAAAATTTTGGTTCAGGATCTATACTGATTCCCGGTGGGTGGCTGAGACTTTGGTTAATTCTTCTTCCTGCCGGGAAATTACAGTGATATGTGCCCGTCCAAATGCCTAACAGCTACTCTCTCATTGGTTCTCCCTCTTCCCTTTCATCCTCTGCCAAATTGGCAACCTGTGCGAACCAGGAGGTTAAAGGGGCTGTCTCTCCAAGTTGGGAGGTTGATAATAAAGCAGATGGAAAGTCAAACCGGAGCACCAGGAGAGGGACTATTCGTTGAGTTTTAGAAACCTTTCGTATTCACAGTGTGTCCGTTCTCTAGGATTCCCGTACATGTTATATCTGTAGTAATATTCCCTTCAACCTGGAGAGTTGGGACCCATGGAATGTGTGCCATGCATTATTGCTTTAAAGGGTCTGCATTTGCTCACCCAATCTCACCAATCCTCTCAGTCCCAAGTGTCCAGCCTTATGCCACATCCAGCTGTCATTGTAGATAGGGTCATTTCAGGTTTCATCAGAGACCCTGAAGGAATTGTAAAGAATTTCCCAGTTTTTTTGTTTTATTTTTGAAATTCCTTTTTATAGTGGGTTTGAGCTGATTCTCGCTGCCATATTTATCCCAGTCTAGACACACTTGATTCCCTTACGGAGACATATCAATACATAGGTTTTAAGATTCTTACTAGTCAGATATATTCCTCTGCGGGAAATATGGGGTTTTGAGTCCCTTTCACTGAGGAAGGTGTAGGTCTTGTCTATTCCATAGTTGGTTTTTGGAACGGTACCTGTGCTTATATCAAACTCTGGTTTTATGCATCACCCTACCTCTCCTTCCCCCTTAAGCAGGCATAAGAGTGTTTTCTAAATGTGAGACACTGTTCTCTTTCCTAACTCAGTTCAAGTGTAGCCATGTTTACAGGATCTTCATAAGTGATATCTTATGATAAGTTTCTTTTTCTGTGTGACTTATTTCACTTAGAATCATCGTACCTGAATCCACCCATTTTGCTGCTACTGGTCTTATGACATTGATTTCATGGCTGAGGGATATTCCATCGTACGTAAGTACCACAATTTTTTGAACCATTTTTATATTTCCTGGGATATTTAAGGTGTACCCAAGTTGAGGTCCTTGTAAGCAGTGCAGCCCTAAATTTTGGGGTGGCTGTGTCTTTTTGATTTTCAGTTTTCCCAAGGTATATTCCCTAGACTGGAAGTGCCCTTGGCTCTGTAGCTCTGTTGTTTACTTGTTTTAGGGAACACAATGCACTCCTCCAGAGAGGCAGTTGGCAATTTACATCCCGCCCATCAGCATAACAAGGCTCCCTGTTCTCCAGGGCCTGTCTTGCCTTTCTGGTTTTTACACATTTTGTGGATGTCCCTTTTGACCGGTGGGAAGTGATACTTCTTTGTAGTGCAGATTTGCATTGCCCGCTTGCTTGCTTGGCCAAAAAGGGCGTATGCGTTTTCTCCTGAATATATTCAGGAGAAAACGCATACGCCCTTTTTGGCCAAGTGCATCATTGTCGAAGTTGTGCCCCTCTTCCTGTGCTTTAAAGGCGATTCCAACGTACCTCTTGAAATCTGTTTCCTGCTATTCTGCCACGCTTTGAAGTCCGCCTCGTTGCCTTCCCTCAACAGATTTTTGGACGATAGTTGTCCTTTATTACTCGGCCAGTTTGTGAATTGCTGTGCCCCTGAGCTCCATTTTTCAACTCGTTTTTGGTGAGCTGACCGCAAGTCCAAAATTTTGGTTCAGGATCTATACTGATTCCCGGTGGGTGGCTGAGACTTTGGTTAATTCTTCTTCCTGCCGGGAAATTACAGTGATATGTGCCCGTCCAAATGCCTAACAGCTACTCTCTCATTGGTTCTCCCTCTTCCCTTTCATCCTCTGCCAAATTGGCAACCTGTGCGAACCAGGAGGTTAAAGGGGCTGTCTCTCCAAGTTGGGAGGTTGATAATAAAGCAGATGGAAAGTCAAACCGGAGCACCAGGAGAGGGACTATTCGTTGAGTTTTAGAAACCTTTCGTATTCACAGTGTGTCTGTTCTCTAGGATTCCCGTACATGTTATATCTGTAGTAATATTCCCTTCAACCTGGAGAGTTGGGACCCATGGAATGTGTGCCATGCATTATTGCTTTAAAGGGTCTGCATTTGCTCACCCAATCTCACCAATCCTCTCAGTCCCAAGTGTCCAGCCTTATGCCACATCCAGCTGTCATTGTAGATAGGGTCATTTCAGGTTTCATCAGAGACCCTGAAGGAATTGTAAAGAATTTCCCAGTTTTTTTGTTTTATTTTTGAAATTCCTTTTTATAGTGGGTTTGAGCTGATTCTCGCTGCCATATTTATCCCAGTCTAGACACACTTGATTCCCTTACGGAGACATATCAATACATAGGTTTTAAGATTCTTACTTTACTAGTCAGATATATTCCTCTGCGGGAAATATGGGGTTTTGAGTCCCTTTCACTGAGGAAGGTGTAGGTCTTGTCTATTCCATAGTTGGTTTTTGGAACGGTACCTGTGCTTATATCAAACTCTGGTTTTATGCATCACCCCACCTCTCCTTCCCCCTTAAGCAGGCATAAGAGTGTTTTCTAAATGTGAGACACTGTTCTCTTTCCTAACTCAGTTCAAGTGTAGCCATGTTTACAGGATCTTCATAAGTGATATCTTATGATAAGTTTCTTTTTCTGTGTGACTTATTTCACTTAGAATCATCGTACCTGAATCCACCCATTTTGCTGCTACTGGTCTTATGACATTGATTTCATGGCTGAGGGATATTCCATCGTACGTAAGTACCACAATTTTTTGAACCATTTTTATATTTCCTGGGATATTTAAGGTGTACCCAAGTTGAGGTCCTTGTAAGCAGTGCAGCCCTAAATTTTGGGGTGGCTGTGTCTTTTTGATTTTCAGTTTTCCCAAGGTATATTCCCTAGACTGGAAGTGCCCTTGGCTCTGTAGCTCTGTTGTTTACTTGTTTTAGGGAACACAATGCACGCCTCCAGAGAGGCAGTTGGCAATTTACATCCCGCCCATCAGCATAACAAGGCTCCCTGTTCTCCAGGGCCTGTCTTGCCTTTCTGGTTTTTACACATTTTGTGGATGTCCCTTTTGACCGGTGGGAAGTGATACTTCTTTGTAGTGGAGATTTGCATTGCCTGCTTGCTTGCTTGGCCAAAAAGGGCGTATGCGTTTTCTCCTGAATATATTCAGGAGAAAACGCATACGCACTTTTTGTCCAAGTGCATCATTGTCGAAGTTGTGCCCCTCTTCCTGTGCTTTAAAGGCGATTCCAACGTACCTCTTGAAATCTGTTTCCTGCTATTCTGCCTCGCTTTCAAGTCTGCCTCGTTGCCTTCCCTCAACAGATTTTTGGACGATAGTTGTCCTTTATTACTCGGCCAGTTTGTGAATTGCTGTGCCCCTGAGCTCCATTTTTCAACTCGTTTTTGGTGAGCTGACCGCAAGTCCAAAATTTTGGTTCAGGATCTATACTGATTCCCGGTGGGTGGCTGAGACTTTGGTTAATTCTTCTTCCTGCCGGGAAATTACAGTGATATGTGCCCGTCCAAATGCCTAACAGCTACTCTCTCATTGGTTCTCCCTCTTCCCTTTAATCCTCTGCCAAATTGGCAACCTGTGCGAACCAGGAGGTTAAAGGGGCTGTCTCTCCAAGTTGGGAGGTTGATAATAAAGCAGATGGAAAGTCAAACCGGAGCACCAGGAGAGGGACTATTCGTTGAGTTTTAGAAACCTTTCGTATTCACAGTGTGTCTGTTCTCTAGGATTCCCGTACATGTTATATCTGTAGTAATATTCCCTTCAACCTGGAGAGTTGGGACCCATGGAATGTGTGCCATGCATTATTGCTTTAAAGGGTCTGCATTTGCTCACCCAATCTCACCAATCCTCTCAGTCCCAAGTGTCCAGCCTTATGCCACATCCAGCTGTCATTGTAGATAGGGTCATTTCAGGTTTCATCAGAGACCCTGAAGGAATTGTAAAGAATTTCCCAGTTTTTTTGTTTTATTTCTGAAATTCCTTTTTATAGTGTGTTTGAGCTGATTCTCGCTGCCATATTTATCCCAGTCTAGACACACTTGATTCCCTTACGGACACATATCAATAATAGGTTTTAAGATTCTTACTAGTCAGATATATTCCTCTGCGGGAAATATGGGGTTTTGAGTCCCTTTCACTGAGGAAGGTGTAGGTCTTGTCTATTCCATAGTTGGTTTTTGGAACGGTACCTGTGCTTATATCAAACTCTGGTTTTATGCATCACCCCACCTCTCCTTCCCCCTTAAGCAGGCATAAGAGTGTTTTCTAAATGTGAGACACTGTTCTCTTTCCTAACTCAGTTCAAGTGTAGCCATGTTTACAGGATCTTCATAAGTGATATCTTATGATAAGTTTCTTTTTCTGTGTGACTTATTTCACTTAGAATCATCGTACCTGAATCCACCCATTTTGCTGCTACTGGTCTTATGACATTGATTTCATGGCTGAGGGATATTCCATCGTACGTAAGTACCACAATTTTTTGAACCATTTTTATATTTCCTGGGATATTTAAGGTGTACCCAAGTTGAGGTCCTTGTAAGCAGTGCAGCCCTAAATTTTGGGGTGGCTGTGTCTTTTTGATTTTCAGTTTTCCCAAGGTATATTCCCTAGACTGGAAGTGCCCTTGGCTCTGTAGCTCTGTTGTTTACTTGTTTTCGGGAACACAATGCACGCCTCCAGAGAGGCAGTTGGCAATTTACATCCCACCCATCAGCATAACAAGGCTCCCTGTTCTCCAGGGCCTGTCTTGCCTTTCTGGTTTTTACACATTTTGTGGATGTCCCTTTTGACCGGTGGGAAGTGATACTTCTTTGTAGTGCACATTTGCATTGCCCGCTTGCTTGCTTGGCCAAAAAGGGCGTATGCGTTTTCTCCTGAATATATTCAGGAGAAAACGCATACGCCCTTTTTGGCCAAGTGCATCATTGTCGAAGTTGTGCCCCTCTTACTGTGCTTTAAAGGCGATTCCAACGTACCTCTGGAAATCTGTTTCCTGCTATTCTGCCTCGCTTTCAAGTCCGCCTCGTTGCCTTCCCTCAACAGATTTTTGGACGATAGTTGTCCTCTTATTACTCGGCCAGTTTGTGAATTGCTGTGCCCCTGAGCTCCATTTTTCAACTCGTTTTTGGTGAGCTGACCGCAAGTCCAAAATTTTGGTTCAGGATCTATACTGATTCCCGGTGGGTGGCTGAGACTTTGGTTAATTCTTCTTCCTGCCGGGAAATTACAGTGATATGTGCCCGTCCAAATGCCTAACAGCTACTCTCTCATTGGTTCTCCCTCTTCCCTTTCATCCTCTGCCAAATTGGCAACCTGTGCGAACCAGGAGGTTAAAGGGGCTGTCTCTCCAAGTTGGGAGGTTGATAATAAAGCAGATGGAAAGTCAAACCGGAGCACCAGGAGAGGGACTATTCGTTGAGTTTTAGAAACCTTTCGTATTCACAGTGTGTCCGTTCTCTAGGATTCCCGTACATGTTATATCTGTAGTAATATTCCCTTCAACCTGGAGAGTTGGGACCCATGGAATGTGTGCCATGCATTATTGCTTTAAAGGGTCTGCATTTGCTCACCCAATCTCACCAATCCTCTCAGTCCCAAGTGTCCAGCCTTATGCCACATCCAGCTGTCATTGTAGATAGGGTCATTTCAGGTTTCATCAGAGACCCTGAAGGAATTGTAAAGAATTTCCCAGTTTTTTTGTTTTATTTTTGAAATTCCTTTTTATAGTGGGTTTGAGCTGGTTCTCGCTGCCATATTTATCCCAGTCTAGACACACTTGATTCCCTTACGGAGACATATCAATACATAGGTTTTAAGATTCTTACTAGTCAGATATATTCCTCTGCGGGAAATATGGGGTTTTGAGTCCCTTTCACTGAGGAAGGTGTAGGTCTTGTCTATTCCATAGTTGGTTTTTGGAACGGTACCTGTGCTTATATCAAACTCTGGTTTTATGCATCACCCCACCTCTCCTTCCCCCTTAAGCAGGCATAGGAGTGTTTTCTAAATGTGAGACACTGTTCTCTTTCCTAACTCAGTTCAAGTGTAGCCATGTTTACAGGATCTTCATAAGTGACATCTTATGATAAGTTTCTTTTTCTGTGTGACTTATTTCACTTAGAATCATCGTACCTGAATCCACCCATTTTGCTGCTACTGGTGTTATGACATTGATTTCAAGGCTGAGGGATATTCCATCGTACGTAAGTACCACAATTTTTTGAACCATTTTTATATTTCCTGGGATATTTAAGGTGTACCCAAGTTGAGGTCCTTGTAAGCAGTGCAGCCCAAAATTTTGGCGTGGCTCTGTCTTATTGATTTTCAGTTTTTCCCAGGTATATTCCCTAGACTGGAAGTGCCCTTGGCTCTGTAGCTCTGTTGTTTACTTGTTTTAGGGAACAAAATGCACTCCTCCAGAGAGGCAGTTGGCAATTTACATCCCGTCCATCAGCATAACAAGGCTCCCTGTTCTCCAGGACCAGTCTTGCCTTTCTGGTTTTTACACATTTTGTGGATGTCCCTTTTGACCGGTGGGAAGTGATACTTCTTTGTAGTGGAGATTTGCATTGCCCGCTTGCTTGCTTGGCCAAAAAGGGCGTATGCGTTTTCTCCTGAATATATTCAGGAGAAAAGGCATACGCCCTTTTTGGCCAAGTGCATCATTGTCGAAGTTGTGCCCCTCTTCCTGTGCTTTAAAGGCGATTCCAACGTACCTCTTGAAATCTGTTTCCTGCTATTCTGCCGAGCTTTCAAGTCCACCTCGTTGCCTTCCCTCAACAGATTTTTGGACGATAGTTGTCCTTTATTACTTGGCCAGTTTGTGAATTGCTGTGCCCCTGAGCTCCATTTTTCAACTCGTTTTTGGTGAGCTGACCGCAAGTCCAAAATTTTGGTTCAGGATCTATACTGATTCCCGGTGGGTGGCTGAGACTTTGGTTAATTCTTCTTCCTGCCGGGAAATTACAGTGATATGTGCCCGTCCAAATGCCTAACAGCTACTCTCTCATTGGTTCTCCCTCTTCCCTTTCATCCTCTGCCAAATTGGCAACCTGTGCGAACCAGGAGGTTAAAGGGGCTGTCTCTCCAAGTTGGGAGGTTGATAATAAAGCAGATGGAAAGTCAAACCGGAGCACCAGGAGAGGGACTATTCGTTGAGTTTTAGAAACCTTTCGTATTCACAGTGTGTCCGTTCTCTAGGATTCCCGTACATGTTATATCTGTAGTAATATTCCCTTCAACCTGGAGAGTTGGGACCCGTGGAATGTGTGCCATGCATTATTGCTTTAAAGGGTCTGCATTTGCTCACCCAATCTCACCAATCCTCTCAGTCCCAAGTGTCCAGCCTTATGCCACATCCAGCTGTCATTGTAGATAGGGTCATTTCAGGTTTCATCAGAGACCCTGAAGGAATTGTAAAGAATTTCCCAGTTTTTTTGTTTTATTTTTGAAATTCCTTTTTATAGTGGGTTTGAGCTGATTCTCGCTGACATATTTATCCCAGTCTAGACACACTTGATTCCCTTACGGAGACATATCAATACATAGGTTTTAAGATTCTTACTAGTCAGATATATTCCTCTGCGGGAAATATGGGGTTTTGAGTCCCTTTCACTGAGGAAGGTGTAGGTCTTGTCTATTCCATAGTTGGTTTTTGGAACGGTACCTGTGCTTATATCAAACTCTGGTTTTATGCATCACCCCACCTCTCCTTCCCCCTTAAGCAGGCATAAGAGTGTTTTCTAAATGTGAGACACTGTTCTCTTTCCTAACTCAGTTCAAGTGTAGCCATGTTTACAGGATCTTCATAAGTGATATCTTATGATAAGTTTCTTTTTCTGTGTGACTTATTTCACTTAGAATCATCGTACCTGAATCCACCCATTTTGCTGCTACTGGTCTTATGACATTGATTTCATGGCTGAGGGATATTCCATCGTACGTAAGTACCACAATTTTTTGAACCATTTTTATATTTCCTGGGATATTTAAGGTGTACCCAAGTTGAGGTCCTTGTAAGCAGTGCAGCCCTAAATTTTGGGGTGGCTGTGTCTTTTTGATTTTCAGTTTTCCCAAGGTATATTCCCTAGACTGGAAGTGCCCTTGGCTCTGTAGCTCTGTTGTTTACTTGTTTTAGGGAACACAATGCACTCCTCCAGAGAGGCAGTTGGCAATTTACATCCCGCCCATCAGCATAACAAGGCTCCCTGTTCTCCAGGGCCTGTCTTGCCTTTCTGGTTTTTACACATTTTGTGGATGTCCCTTTTGACCGGTGGGAAGTGATACTTCTTTGTAGTGCAGATTTGCATTGCCCGCTTGCTTGCTTGGCCAAAAAGGGCATATGTGTTTTCTCCTGAATATATTCAGGAGAAAACGCATACGCCCTTTTTGGCCAAGTGCATCATTGTCGAAGTTGTGCCCCTCTTCCTGTGCTTTAAAGGCGATTCCAACGTACCTCTTGAAATCTGTTTCCTGCTATTCTGCCTCGCTTTCAAGTCCGCCTCGTTGCCTTCCCTCAACAGATTTTTGGACGATAGTTGTCCTTTATTACTTGGCCAGTTTGTGAATTGCTGTGCCCCTGAGCTCCATTTTTCAACTCGTTTTTGGTGAGCTGACCGCAAGTCCAAAATTTTGGTTCAGGATCTATACTGATTCCCGGTGGGTGGCTGAGACTTTGGTTAATTCTTCTTCCTGCCGGGAAATTACAGTGATATGTGCCCGTCCAAATGCCTTACAGCTACTCTCTCATTGGTTCTCCCTCTTCCCTTTCATCCTCTGCCAAATTGGCAACCTGTGCGAACCAGGAGGTTAAAGGGGCTGTCTCTCCAAGTTGGGAGGTTGATAATAAAGCAGATGGAAAGTCAAACCGGAGCACCAGGAGAGGGACTATTCGTTGAGTTTTAGAAACCTTTCGTATTCACAGTGTGTCCGTTCTCTAGGATTCCCGTACATGTTATATCTGTAGTAATATTCCCTTCAACCTGGAGAGTTGGGACCCATGGAATGTGTGCCATGCATTATTGCTTTAAAGGGTCTGCATTTGCTCACCCAATCTCACCAATCCTCTCAGTCCCAAGTGTCCAGCCTTATGCCACATCCAGCTGTCATTGTAGATAGGGTCATTTCAGGTTTCATCAGAGACCCTGAAGGAATTGTAAAGAATTTCCCAGTTTTTTTGTTTTATTTTTGAAATTCCTTTTTATAGTGGGTTTGAGCTGATTCTCGCTGCCATATTTATCCCAGTCTAGACACACTTGATTCCCTTACGGAGACATATCAATACATAGGTTTTAAGATTCTTACTAGTCAGATATATTCCTCTGCGGGAAATATGGGGTTTTGAGTCCCTTTCACTGAGGAAGGTGTAGGTCTTGTCTATTCCATAGTTGGTTTTTGGAACGGTACCTGTGCTTATATCAAACTCTGGTTTTATGCATCACCCCACCTCTCCTTCCCCCTTAAGCAGGCATAAGAGTGTTTTCTAAATGTGAGACACTGTTCTCTTTCCTAACTCAGTTCAAGTGTAGCCATGTTTACAGGATCTTCATAAGTGACATCTTATGATAAGTTTCTTTTTCTGTGTGACTTATTTCACTTAGAATCATCGTACCTGAATCCACCCATTTTGCTGCTACTGGTGTTATGACATTGATTTCATGGCTGAGGGATATTCCATCGTACGTAAGTACCACAATTTTTTGAACCATTTTTATATTTCCTGGGATATTTAAGGTGTACCCAAGTTGAGGTCCTTGTAAGCAGTGCAGCCCAAAATTTTGGCATGGCTCTGTCTTATTGATTTTCAGTTTTTCCCAGGTATATTCCCTAGACTGGAAGTGCCCTTGGCTCTGTAGCTCTGTTGTTTACTTGTTTTAGGGAACAAAATGCACTCCTCCAGAGAGGCAGTTGGCAATTTACATCCCGTCCATCAGCATAACAAGGCTCCCTGTTCTCCAGGACCAGTCTTGCCTTTCTGGTTTTTACACATTTTGTGGATGTCCCTTTTGACCGGTGGGAAGTGATACTTCTTTGTAGTGGAGATTTGCATTGCCCGCTTGCTTGCTTGGCCAAAAAGGGCGTATGCGTTTTCTCCTGAATATATTCAGGAGAAAACGCATACGCCCTTTTTGGCCAAGTGCATCATTGTCGAAGTTGTGCCCCTCTTCCTGTGCTTTAAAGGCGATTCCAACGTACCTCTTGAAATCTGTTTCCTGCTATTCTGCCGAGCTTTCAAGTCCGCCTCGTTGCCTTCCCTCAACAGATTTTTGGACGATAGTTGTCCTTTATTACTTGGCCAGTTTGTGAATTGCTGTGCCCCTGAGCTCCATTTTTCAACTCGTTTTTGGTGAGCTGACCGCAAGTCCAAAATTTTGGTTCAGGATCTATACTGATTCCCGGTGGGTGGCTGAGACTTTGGTTAATTCTTCTTCCTGCCGGGAAATTACAGTGATATGTGCCCGTCCAAATGCCTAACAGCTACTCTCTCATTGGTTCTCCCTCTTCCCTTTCATCCTCTGCCAAATTGGCAACCTGTGCGAACCAGGAGGTTAAAGGGGCTGTCTCTCCAAGTTGGGAGGTTGATAATAAAGCAGATGGAAAGTCAAACCGGAGCACCAGGAGAGGGACTATTCGTTGAGTTTTAGAAACCTTTCGTATTCACAGTGTGTCCGTTCTCTAGGATTCCCGTACATGTTATATCTGTAGTAATATTCCCTTCAACCTGGAGAGTTGGGACCCATGGAATGTGTGCCATGCATTATTGCTTTAAAGGGTCTGCATTTGCTCACCCAATCTCACCAATCCTCTCAGTCCCAAGTGTCCAGCCTTATGCCACATCCAGCTGTCATTGTAGATAGGGTCATTTCAGGTTTCATCAGAGACCCTGAAGGAATTGTAAAGAATTTCCCAGTTTTTTTGTTTTATTTTTGAAATTCCTTTTTATAGTGGGTTTGAGCTGATTCTCGCTGACATATTTATCCCAGTCTAGACACACTTGATTCCCTTACGGAGACATATCAATACATAGGTTTTAAGATTCTTACTAGTCAGATATATTCCTCTGCGGGAAATATGGGGTTTTGAGTCCCTTTCACTGAGGAAGGTGTAGGTCTTGTCTATTCCATAGTTGGTTTTTGGAACGGTACCTGTGCTTATATCAAACTCTGGTTTTATGCATCACCCCACCTCTCCTTCCCCCTTAAGCAGGCATAAGAGTGTTTTCTAAATGTGAGACACTGTTCTCTTTCCTAACTCAGTTCAAGTGTAGCCATGTTTACAGGATCTTCATAAGTGATATCTTATGATAAGTTTCTTTTTCTGTGTGACTTATTTCACTTAGAATCATCGTACCTGAATCCACCCATTTTGCTGCTACTGGTCTTATGACATTGATTTCATGGCTGAGGGATATTCCATCGTACGTAAGTACCACAATTTTTTGAACCATTTTTATATTTCCTGGGATATTTAAGGTGTACCCAAGTTGAGGTCCTTGTAAGCAGTGCAGCCCTAAATTTTGGGGTGGCTGTGTCTTTTTGATTTTCAGTTTTCCCAAGGTATATTCCCTAGACTGGAAGTGCCCTTGGCTCTGTAGCTCTGTTGTTTACTTGTTTTAGGGAACACAATGCACTCCTCCAGAGAGGCAGTTGGCAATTTACATCCCGCCCATCAGCATAACAAGGCTCCCTGTTCTCCAGGGCCTGTCTTGCCTTTCTGGTTTTTACACATTTTGTGGATGTCCCTTTTGACCGGTGGGAAGTGATACTTCTTTGTAGTGCAGATTTGCATTGCCCGCTTGCTTGCTTGGCCAAAAAGGGCGTATGTGTTTTCTCCTGAATATATTCAGGAGAAAACGCATACGCCCTTTTTGGCCAAGTGCATCATTGTCGAAGTTGTGCCCCTCTTCCTGTGCTTTAAAGGCGATTCCAACGTACCTCTTGAAATCTGTTTCCTGCTATTCTGCCTCGCTTTCAAGTCCGCCTCGTTGCCTTCCCTCAACAGATTTTTGGACGATAGTTGTCCTTTATTACTCGGCCAGTTTGTGAATTGCTGTGCCCCTGAGCTCCATTTTTCAACTCGTTTTTGGTGAGCTGACCGCAAGTCCAAAATTTTGGTTCAGGATCTATACTGATTCCCGGTGGGTGGCTGAGACTTTGGTTAATTCTTCTTCCTGCCGGGAAATTACAGTGATATGTGCCCGTCCAAATGCCTTACAGCTACTCTCTCATTGGTTCTCCCTCTTCCCTTTCATCCTCTGCCAAATTGGCAACCTGTGCGAACCAGGAGGTTAAAGGGGCTGTCTCTCCAAGTTGGGAGGTTGATAATAAAGCAGATGGAAAGTCAAACCGGAGCACCAGGAGAGGGACTATTCGTTGAGTTTTAGAAACCTTTCGTATTCACAGTGTGTCCGTTCTCTAGGATTCCCGTACATGTTATATCTGTAGTAATATTCCCTTCAACCTGGAGAGTTGGGACCCATGGAATGTGTGCCATGCATTATTGCTTTAAAGGGTCTGCATTTGCTCACCCAATCTCACCAATCCTCTCAGTCCCAAGTGTCCAGCCTTATGCCACATCCAGCTGTCATTGTAGATAGGGTCATTTCAGGTTTCATCAGAGACCCTGAAGGAATTGTAAAGAATTTCCCAGTTTTTTTGTTTTATTTTTGAAATTCCTTTTTATAGTGGGTTTGAGCTGATTCTCGCTGCCATATTTATCCCAGTCTAGACACACTTGATTCCCTTACGGAGACATATCAATACATAGGTTTTAAGATTCTTACTAGTCAGATATATTCCTCTGCGGGAAATATGGGGTTTTGAGTCCCTTTCACTGAGGAAGGTGTAGGTCTTGTCTATTCCATAGTTGGTTTTTGGAACGGTACCTGTGCTTATATCAAACTCTGGTTTTATGCATCACCCCACCTCTCCTTCCCCCTTAAGCAGGCATAAGAGTGTTTTCTAAATGTGAGACACTGTTCTCTTTCCTAACTCAGTTCAAGTGTAGCCATGTTTACAGGATCTTCATAAGTGACATCTTATGATAAGTTTCTTTTTCTGTGTGACTTATTTCACTTAGAATCATCGTACCTGAATCCACCCATTTTGCTGCTACTGGTCTTATGACATTGATTTCATGGCTGAGGGATATTCCATCGTACGTAAGTACCACAATTTTTTGAACCATTTTTATATTTCCTGGGATATTTAAGGTGTACCCAAGTTGAGGTCCTTGTAAGCAGTGCAGCCCTAAATTTTGGGGTGGCTGTGTCTTTTTGATTTTCAGTTTTCCCAAGGTATATTCCCTAGACTGGAAGTGCCCTTGGCTCTGTAGCTCTGTTGTTTACTTGTTTTAGGGAACACAATGCACTCCTCCAGAGAGGCAGTTGGCAATTTACATCCCGCCCATCAGCATAACAAGGCTCCCTGTTCTCCAGGGCCTGTCTTGCCTTTCTGGTTTTTACACATTTTGTGGATGTCCCTTTTGACCGGTGGGAAGTGATACTTCTTTGTAGTGGAGATTTGCATTGCCCGCTTGCTTGCTTGGCCAAAAAGGGCGTATGCGTTTTCTCCTGAATATATTCAGGAGAAAACGCATACGCCCTTTTTGTCCAAGTGCATCATTGTCGAAGTTGTGCCCCTCTTCCTGTGCTTTAAAGGCGATTCCAACGTACCTCTTGAAATCTGTTTCCTGCTATTCTGCCTCGCTTTCAAGTCCACCTCGTTGCCTTCCCTCAACAGATATTTGGACGATAGTTGTCCTTTATTACTCGGCCAGTTTGTGAATTGCTGTGCCCCTGAGCTCCATTTTTCAACTCGTTTTTGGTGAGCTGACCGCAAGTCCAAAATTTTGGTTCAGGATCTATACTGATTCCCGGTGGGTGGCTGAGACTTTGGTTAATTCTTCTTCCTGCCGGGAAATTACAGTGATATGTGCCTGTCCAAATGCCTAACAGCTACTCTCTCATTGGTTCTCCCTCTTCCCTTTCATCCTCTGCCAAATTGGCAACCTGTGCGAACCAGGAGGTTAAAGGGGCTGTCTCTCCAAGTTGGGAGGTTGATAATAAAGCAGATGGAAAGTCAAACCGGAACACCAGGAGAGGGACTATTCGTTGAGTTTTAGAAACCTTTCATATTCACAGTGTGTCCGTTCTCTAGGATTCCCATACATGTTATATCTGTAGTAATATTCCCTTCAACCTGGAGTGTTGGGACCCATGGAATGTGTGCCATGCATTATTGCTTTAAAGGGTCTGCATTTGCTCACCCAATCTCACCAATCCTCTCAGTCCCAAGTGTCCAGCCTTATGCCACATCCAGCTGTCATTGTAGATAGGGTCATTTCAGGTTTCATCAGAGACCCTGAAGGAATTGTAAAGAATTTCCCAGTTTTTTTGTTTTATTTCTGAAATTCCTTTTTATAGTGTGTTTGAGCTGATTCTCGCTGCCATATTTATCCCAGTCTAGACACACTTGATTCCCTTACGGACACATATCAATACATAGGTTTTAAGATTCTTACTAGTCAGATATATTCCTCTGCGGGAAATATGGGGTTTTGAGTCCCTTTCACTGAGGAAGGTGTAGGTCTTGTCTATTCCATAGTTGGTTTTTGGAACGGTACCTGTGCTTATATCAAACTCTGGTTTTATGCATCACCCCACCTCTCCTTCCCCCTTAAGCAGGCATAAGAGTGTTTTCTAAATGTGAGACACTGTTCTCTTTCCTAACTCAGTTCAAGTGTAGCCATGTTTACAGGATCTTCATAAGTGATATCTTATGATAAGTTTCTTTTTCTGTGTGACTTATTTCACTTAGAATCATCGTACCTGAATCCACCCAATTTGCTGCTACTGGTCTTATGACATTGATTTCATGGCTGAGGGATATTCCATCATACGTAAGTACCACAATTTTTTGAACCATTTTTATATTTCCTGGGATATTTAAGGTGTACCCAAGTTGAGGTCCTTGTAAGCAGTGCAGCCCTAAATTTTGGGGTGGCTGTGTCTTTTTGATTTTCAGTTTTCCCAAGGTATATTCCCTAGACTGGAAGTGCCCTTGGCTCTGTAGCTCTGTTGTTTACTTGTTTTCGGGAACACAATGCACTCCTCCAGAGAGGCAGTTGGCAATTTACATCCCACCCATCAGCATAACAAGGCTCCCTGTTCTCCAGGGCCTGTCTTGCCTTTCTGGTTTTTACACATTTTGTGGATGTCCCTTTTGACCGGTGGGAAGTGATACTTCTTTGTAGTGGAGATTTGCATTGCCCGCTTGCTTGCTTGGCCAAAAAGGGCGTATGCGTTTTCTCCTGAATATATTCAGGAGAAAACGCATACGCCCTTTTTGGCCAAGTGCATCATTGTCGAAGTTGTGCCCCTCTTCCTGTGCTTTAAAGGCGATTCCAACGTACCTCTGGAAATCTGTTTCCTGCTATTCTGCCTCGCTTTCAAGTCCGCCTCGTTGCCTTCCCTCAACAGATTTTTGGACGATAGTTGTCCTCTTATTACTCGGCCAGTTTGTGAATTGCTGTGCCCCTGAGCTCCATTTTTCAACTCGTTTTTGGTGAGCTGACCGCAAGTCCAAAATTTTGGTTCAGGATCTATACTGATTCCCGGTGGGTGGCTGAGACTTTGGTTAATTCTTCTTCCTGCCGGGAAATTACAGTGATATGTGCCCGTCCAAATGCCTAACAGCTACTCTCTCATTGGTTCTCCCTCTTCCCTTTCATCCTCTGCCAAATTGGCAACCTGTGCGAACCAGGAGGTTAAAGGGGCTGTCTCTCCAAGTTGGGAGGTTGATAATAAAGCAGATGGAAAGTCAAACCGGAGCACCAGGAGAGGGACTATTCGTTGAGTTTTAGAAACCTTTCGTATTCACAGTGTGTCCGTTCTCTAGGATTCCCGTACATGTTATATCTGTAGTAATATTCCCTTCAACCTGGAGAGTTGGGACCCATGGAATGTGTGCCATGCATTATTGCTTTAAAGGGTCTGCATTTGCTCACCCAATCTCACCAATCCTCTCAGTCCCAAGTGTCCAGCCTTATGCCACATCCAGCTGTCATTGTAGATAGGGTCATTTCAGGTTTCATCAGAGACCCTGAAGGAATTGTAAAGAATTTCCCAGTTTTTTTGTTTTATTTTTGAAATTCCTTTTTATAGTGGGTTTGAGCTGGTTCTCGCTGCCATATTTATCCCAGTCTAGACACACTTGATTCCCTTACGGAGACATATCAATACATAGGTTTTAAGATTCTTACTAGTCAGATATATTCCTCTGCGGGAAATATGGGGTTTTGAGTCCCTTTCACTGAGGAAGGTGTAGGTCTTGTCTATTCCATAGTTGGTTTTTGGAACGGTACCTGTGCTTATATCAAACTCTGGTTTTATGCATCACCCCACCTCTCCTTCCCCCTTAAGCAGGCATAAGAGTGTTTTCTAAATGTGAGACACTGTTCTCTTTCCTAACTCAGTTCAAGTGTAGCCATGTTTACAGGATCTTCATAAGTGACATCTTATGATAAGTTTCTTTTTCTGTGTGACTTATTTCACTTAGAATCATCGTACCTGAATCCACCCATTTTGCTGCTACTGGTGTTATGACATTGATTTCATGGCTGAGGGATATTCCATCGTACGTAAGTACCACGATTTTTTGAACCATTTTTATATTTCCTGGGATATTTAAGGTGTACCCAAGTTGAGGTCCTTGTAAGCAGTGCAGCCCAAAATTTTGGCGTGGCTCTGTCTTATTGATTTTCAGTTTTTCCCAGGTATATTCCCTAGACTGGAAGTGCCCTTGGCTCTGTAGCTCTGTTGTTTACTTGTTTTAGGGAACAAAATGCACTCCTCCAGAGAGGCAGTTGGCAATTTACATCCCGTCCATCAGCATAACAAGGCTCCCTCTTCTCCAGGACCAGTCTTGCCTTTCTGGTTTTTACACATTTTGTGGATGTCCCTTTTGACCGGTGGGAAGTGATACTTCTTTGTAGTGGAGATTTGCATTGCCCGCTTGCTTGCTTGGCCAAAAAGGGCGTATGCGTTTTCTCCTGAATATATTCAGGAGAAAACGCATACGCCCTTTTTGGCCAAGTGCATCATTGTCGAAGTTGTGCCCCTCTTCCTGTGCTTTAAAGGCGATTCCAACGTACCTCTTGAAATCTGTTTCCTGCTATTCTGCCGAGCTTTCAAGTCCGCCTCGTTGCCTTCCCTCAACAGATTTTTGGACGATAGTTGTCCTTTATTACTTGGCCAGTTTGTGAATTGCTGTGCCCCTGAGCTCCATTTTTCAACTCGTTTTTGGTGAGCTGACCGCAAGTCCAAAATTTTGGTTCAGGATCTATACTGATTCCCGGTGGGTGGCTGAGACTTTGGTTAATTCTTCTTCCTGCCGGGAAATTACAGTGATATGTGCCCGTCCAAATGCCTAACAGCTACTCTCTCATTGGTTCTCCCTCTTCCCTTTCATCCTCTGCCAAATTGGCAACCTGTGCGAACCAGGAGGTTAAAGGGGCTGTCTCTCCAAGTTGGGAGGTTGATAATAAAGCAGATGGAAAGTCAAACCGGAGCACCAGGAGAGGGACTATTCGTTGAGTTTTAGAAACCTTTCGTATTCACAGTGTGTCCGTTCTCTAGGATTCCCGTACATGTTATATCTGTAGTAATATTCCCTTCAACCTGGAGAGTTGGGACCCGTGGAATGTGTGCCATGCATTATTGCTTTAAAGGGTCTGCATTTGCTCACCCAATCTCACCAATCCTCTCAGTCCCAAGTGTCCAGCCTTATGCCACATCCAGCTGTCATTGTAGATAGGGTCATTTCAGGTTTCATCAGAGACCCTGAAGGAATTGTAAAGAATTTCCCAGTTTTTTTGTTTTATTTTTGAAATTCCTTTTTATAGTGGGTTTGAGCTGATTCTCGCTGACATATTTATCCCAGTCTAGACACACTTGATTCCCTTACGGAGACATATCAATACATAGGTTTTAAGATTCTTACTAGTCAGATATATTCCTCTGCGGGAAATATGGGGTTTTGAGTCCCTTTCACTGAGGAAGGTGTAGGTCTTGTCTATTCCATAGTTGGTTTTTGGAACGGTACCTGTGCTTATATCAAACTCTTGTTTTATGCATCACCCCACCTCTCCTTCCCCCTTAAGCAGGCATAAGAGTGTTTTCTAAATGTGAGACACTGTTCTCTTTCCTAACTCAGTTCAAGTGTAGCCATGTTTACAGGATCTTCATAAGTGATATCTTATGATAAGTTTCTTTTTCTGTGTGACTTATTTCACTTAGAATCATCGTACCTGAATCCACCCATTTTGCTGCTACTGGTCTTATGACATTGATTTCATGGCTGAGGGATATTCCATCGTACGTAAGTACCACAATTTTTTGAACCATTTTTATATTTCCTGGGATATTTAAGGTGTACCCAAGTTGAGGTCCTTGTAAGCAGTGCAGCCCTAAATTTTGGGGTGGCTGTGTCTTTTTGATTTTCAGTTTTCCCAAGGTATATTCCCTAGACTGGAAGTGCCCTTGGCTCTGTAGCTCTGTTGTTTACTTGTTTTAGGGAACACAATGCACTCCTCCAGAGAGGCAGTTGGCAATTTACATCCCGCCCATCAGCATAACAAGGCTCCCTGTTCTCCAGGGCCTGTCTTGCCTTTCTGGTTTTTACACATTTTGTGGATGTCCCTTTTGACCGGTGGGAAGTGATACTTCTTTGTAGTGCAGATTTGCATTGCCCGCTTGCTTGCTTGGCCAAAAAGGGCGTATGTGTTTTCTCCTGAATATATTCAGGAGAAAACGCATACGCCCTTTTTGGCCAAGTGCATCATTGTCGAAGTTGTGCCCCTCTTCCTGTGCTTTAAAGGCGATTCCAACGTACCTCTTGAAATCTGTTTCCTGCTATTCTGCCTCGCTTTCAAGTCCGCCTCGTTGCCTTCCCTCAACAGAGTTTTGGACGATAGTTGTCCTTTATTACTCGGCCAGTTTGTGAATTGCTGTGCCCCTGAGCTCCATTTTTCAACTCGTTTTTGGTGAGCTGACCGCAAGTCCAAAATTTTGGTTCAGGATCTATACTGATTCCCGGTGGGTGGCTGAGACTTTGGTTAATTCTTCTTCCTGCCGGGAAATTACAGTGATATGTGCCCGTCCAAATGCCTTACAGCTACACTCTCATTGGTTCTCCCTCTTCCCTTTCATCCTCTGCCAAATTGGCAACCTGTGCGAACCAGGAGGTTAAAGGGGCTGTCTCTCCAAGTTGGGAGGTTGATAATAAAGCAGATGGAAAGTCAAACCGGAGCACCAGGAGAGGGACTATTCGTTGAGTTTTAGAAACCTTTCGTATTCACAGTGTGTCCATTCTCTAGGATTCCCGTACATGTTATATCTGTAGTAATATTCCCTTCAACCTGGAGAGTTGGGACCCATGGAATGTGTGCCATGCATTATTGCTTTAAAGGGTCTGCATTTGCTCACCCAATCTCACCAATCCTCTCAGTCCCAAGTGTCCAGCCTTATGCCACATCCAGCTGTCATTGTAGATAGGGTCATTTCAGGTTTCATCAGAGACCCTGAAGGAATTGTAAAGAATTTCCCAGTTTTTTTGTTTTATTTTTGAAATTCCTTTTTATAGTGGGTTTGAGCTGATTCTCGCTGCCATATTTATCCCAGTCTAGACACACTTGATTCCCTTACGGAGACATATCAATACATAGGTTTTAAGATTCTTACTAGTCAGATATATTCCTCTGCGGGAAATATGGGGTTTTGAGTCCCTTTCACTGAGGAAGGTGTAGGTCTTGTCTATTCCATAGTTGGTTTTTGGAACGGTACCTGTGCTTATATCAAACTCTGGTTTTATGCATCACCCCACCTCTCCTTCCCCCTTAAGCAGGCATAAGAGTGTTTTCTAAATGTGAGACACTGTTCTCTTTCCTAACTCAGTTCAAGTGTAGCCATGTTTACAGGATCTTCATAAGTGACATCTTATGATAAGTTTCTTTTTCTGTGTGACTTATTTCACTTAGAATCATCGTACCTGAATCCACCCATTTTGCTGCTACTGGTGTTATGACATTGATTTCATGGCTGAGGGATATTCCATCGTACGTAAGTACCACAATTTTTTGAACCATTTTTATATTTCCTGGGATATTTAAGGTGTACCCAAGTTGAGGTCCTTGTAAGCAGTACAGCCCTAAATTTTGGGGTGGCTGTGTCTTTTTGATTTTCAGTTTTCCCAAGGTATATTCCCTAGACTGGAAGTGCCCTTGGCTCTGTAGCTCTGTTGTTTACTTGTTTTAGGGAACACAATGCACTCCTCCAGAGAGGCAGTTGGCAATTTACATCCCGCCCATCAGCATAACAAGGCTCCCTGTTCTCCAGGGCCTGTCTTGCCTTTCTGGTTTTTACACATTTTGTGGATGTCCCTTTTGACCGGTGGGAAGTGATACTTCTTTGTAGTGCAGATTTGCATTGCCCGCTTGCTTGCTTGGCCAAAAAGGGCGTATGTGTTTTCTCCTGAATATATTCAGGAGAAAACGCATACGCCCTTTTTGGCCAAGTGCATCATTGTCGAAGTTGTGCCCCTCTTCCTGTGCTTTAAAGGCGATTCCAACGTACCTCTTGAAATCTGTTTCCTGCTATTCTGCCTCGCTTTCAAGTCCGCCTCGTTGCCTTCCCTCAACAGAGTTTTGGACGATAGTTGTCCTTTATTACTCGGCCAGTTTGTGAATTGCTGTGCCCCTGAGCTCCATTTTTCAACTCGTTTTTGGTGAGCTGACCGCAAGTCCAAAATTTTGGTTCAGGATCTATACTGATTCCCGGTGGGTGGCTGAGACTTTGGTTAATTCTTCTTCCTGCCGGGAAATTACAGTGATATGTGCCCGTCCAAATGCCTTACAGCTACTCTCTCATTGGTTCTCCCTCTTCCCTTTCATCCTCTGCCAAATTGGCAACCTGTGCGAACCAGGAGGTTAAAGGGGCTGTCTCTCCAAGTTGGGAGGTTGATAATAAAGCAGATGGAAAGTCAAACCGGAGCACCAGGAGAGGGACTATTCGTTGAGTTTTAGAAACCTTTCGTATTCACAGTGTGTCCATTCTCTAGGATTCCCGTACATGTTATATCTGTAGTAATATTCCCTTCAACCTGGAGAGTTGGGACCCATGGAATGTGTGCCATGCATTATTGCTTTAAAGGGTCTGCATTTGCTCACCCAATCTCACCAATCCTCTCAGTCCCAAGTGTCCAGCCTTATGCCACATCCAGCTGTCATTGTAGATAGGGTCATTTCAGGTTTCATCAGAGACCCTGAAGGAATTGTAAAGAATTTCCCAGTTTTTTTGTTTTATTTTTGAAATTCCTTTTTATAGTGGGTTTGAGCTGATTCTCGCTGCCATATTTATCCCAGTCTAGACACACTTGATTCCCTTACGGAGACATATCAATACATAGGTTTTAAGATTCTTACTAGTCAGATATATTCCTCTGCGGGAAATATGGGGTTTTGAGTCCCTTTCACTGAGGAAGGTGTAGGTCTTGTCTATTCCATAGTTGGTTTTTGGAACGGTACCTGTGCTTATATCAAACTCTGGTTTTATGCATCACCCCACCTCTCCTTCCCCCTTAAGCAGGCATAAGAGTGTTTTCTAAATGTGAGACACTGTTCTCTTTCCTAACTCAGTTCAAGTGTAGCCATGTTTACAGGATCTTCATAAGTGACATCTTATGATAAGTTTCTTTTTCTGTGTGACTTATTTCACTTAGAATCATCGTACCTGAATCCACCCATTTTGCTGCTACTGGTGTTATGACATTGATTTCATGGCTGAGGGATATTCCATCGTACGTAAGTACCACAATTTTTTGAACCATTTTTATATTTCCTGGGATATTTAAGGTGTACCCAAGTTGAGGTCCTTGTAAGCAGTGCAGCCCAAAATTTTGGCGTGGCTCTGTCTTATTGATTTTCAGTTTTTCCCAGGTATATTCCCTAGACTGGAAGTGCCCTTGGCTCTGTAGCTCTGTTGTTTACTTGTTTTAGGGAACAAAATGCACTCCTCCAGAGAGGCAGTTGGCAATTTACATCCCGTCCATCAGCATAACAAGGCTCCCTGTTCTCCAGGACCAGTCTTGCCTTTCTGGTTTTTACACATTTTGTGGATGTCCCTTTTGACCGGTGGGAAGTGATACTTATTTGTAGTGGAGATTTGCATTGCCCGCTTGCTTGCTTGGCCAAAAAGGGCGTATGCGTTTTCTCCTGAATATATTCAGGAGAAAACGCATACGCCCTTTTTGGCCAAGTGCATCATTGTCGAAGTTGTGCCCCTCTTCCTGTGCTTTAAAGGCGATTCCAACGTACCTCTTGAAATCTGTTTCCTGCTATCCTGCCGAGCTTTCAAGTCCGCCTCGTTGCCTTCCCTCAACAGATTTTTGGACGATAGTTGTCCTTTATTACTTGGCCAGTTTGTGAATTGCTGTGCCCCTGAGCTCCATTTTTCAACTCGTTTTTGGTGAGCTGACCGCAAGTCCAAAATTTTGGTTCAGGATCTATACTGATTCCCGGTGGGTGGCTGAGACTTTGGTTAATTCTTCTTCCTGCCGGGAAATTACAGTGATATGTGCCCGTCCAAATGCCTAACAGCTACTCTCTCATTGGTTCTCCCTCTTCCCTTTCATCCTCTGCCAAATTGGCAACCTGTGCGAACCAGGAGGTTAAAGGGGCTGTCTCTCCAAGTTGGGAGGTTGATAATAAAGCAGATGGAAAGTCAAACCGGAGCACCAGGAGAGGGACTATTCGTTGAGTTTTAGAAACCTTTCGTATTCACAGTGTGTCTGTTCTCTAGGATTCCCGTACATGTTATATCTGTAGTAATATTCCCTTCAACCTGGAGAGTTGGGACCCATGGAATGTGTGCCATGCATTATTGCTTTAAAGGGTCTGCATTTGCTCACCCAATCTCACCAATCCTCTCAGTCCCAAGTGTCCAGCCTTATGCCACATCCAGCTGTCATTGTAGATAGGGTCATTTCAGGTTTCATCAGAGACCCTGAAGGAATTGTAAAGAATTTCCCAGTTTTTTTGTTTTATTTTTGAAATTCCTTTTTATAGTGGGTTTGAGCTGATTCTCGCTGCCATATTTATCCCAGTCTAGACACACTTGATTCCCTTACGGAGACATATCAATACATAGGTTTTAAGATTCTTACTAGTCAGATATATTCCTCTGCGGGAAATATGGGGTTTTGAGTCCCTTTCACTGAGGAAGGTGTAGGTCTTGTCTATTCCATAGTTGGTTTTTGGAACGGTACCTGTGCTTATATCAAACTCTTGTTTTATGCATCACCCCACCTCTCCTTCCCCCTTAAGCAGGCATAAGAGTGTTTTCTAAATGTGAGACACTGTTCTCTTTCCTAACTCAGTTCAAGTGTAGCCATGTTTACAGGATCTTCATAAGTGATATCTTATGATAAGTTTCTTTTTCTGTGTGACTTATTTCACTTAGAATCATCGTACCTGAATCCACCCATTTTGCTGCTACTGGTCTTATGACATTGATTTCATGGCTGAGGGATATTCCATCGTACGTAAGTACCACAATTTTTTGAACCATTTTTATATTTCCTGGGATATTTAAGGTGTACCCAAGTTGAGGTCCTTGTAAGCAGTGCAGCCCTAAATTTTGGGGTGGCTGTGTCTTTTTGATTTTCAGTTTTCCCAAGGTATATTCCCTAGACTGGAAGTGCCCTTGGCTCTGTAGCTCTGTTGTTTACTTGTTTTAGGGAACACAATGCACTCCTCCAGAGAGGCAGTTGGCAATTTACATCCCGCCCATCAGCATAACAAGGCTCCCTGTTCTCCAGGGCCTGTCTTGCCTTTCTGGTTTTTACACATTTTGTGGATGTCCCTTTTGACCGGTGGGAAGTGATACTTCTTTGTAGTGCAGATTTGCATTGCCCGCTTGCTTGCTTGGCCAAAAAGGGCGTATGTGTTTTCTCCTGAATATATTCAGGAGAAAACGCATACGCCCTTTTTGGCCAAGTGCATCATTGTCGAAGTTGTGCCCCTCTTCCTGTGCTTTAAAGGCGATTCCAACGTACCTCTTGAAATCTGTTTCCTGCTATTCTGCCTCGCTTTCAAGTCCGCCTCGTTGCCTTCCCTCAACAGATTTTTGGACGATAGTTGTCCTTTATTACTCGGCCAGTTTGTGAATTGCTGTGCCCCTGAGCTCCATTTTTCAACTCGTTTTTGGTGAGCTGACCGCAAGTCCAAAATTTTGGTTCAGGATCTATACTGATTCCCGGTGGGTGGCTGAGACTTTGGTTAATTCTTCTTCCTGCCGGGAAATTACAGTGATATGTGCCCGTCCAAATGCCTTACAGCTACTCTCTCATTGGTTCTCCCTCTTCCCTTTCATCCTCTGCCAAATTGGCAACCTGTGCGAACCAGGAGGTTAAAGGGGCTGTCTCTCCAAGTTGGGAGGTTGATAATAAAGCAGATGGAAAGTCAAACCGGAGCACCAGGAGAGGGACTATTCGTTGAGTTTTAGAAACCTTTCATATTCACAGTGTGTCCGTTCTCTAGGATTCCCGTACATGTTATATCTGTAGTAATATTCCCTTCAACCTGGAGAGTTGGGACCCATGGAATGTGTGCCATGCATTATTGCTTTAAAGGGTCTGCATTTGCTCACCCAATCTCACCAATCCTCTCAGTCCCAAGTGTCCAGCCTTATGCCACATCCAGCTGTCATTGTAGATAGGGTCATTTCAGGTTTCATCAGAGACCCTGAAGGAATTGTAAAGAATTTCCCAGTTTTTTTGTTTTATTTTTGAAATTCCTTTTTATAGTGGGTTTGAGCTGATTCTCGCTGCCATATTTATCCCAGTCTAGACACACTTGATTCCCTTACGGAGACATATCAATACATAGGTTTTAAGATTCTTACTAGTCAGATATATTCCTCTGCGGGAAATATGGGGTTTTGAGTCCCTTTCACTGAGGAAGGTGTAGGTCTTGTCTATTCCATAGTTGGTTTTTGGAACGGTACCTGTGCTTATATCAAACTCTGGTTTTATGCATCACCCCACCTCTCCTTCCCCCTTAAGCAGGCATAAGAGTGTTTTCTAAATGTGAGACACTGTTCTCTTTCCTAACTCAGTTCAAGTGTAGCCATGTTTACAGGATCTTCATAAGTGACATCTTATGATAAGTTTCTTTTTCTGTGTGACTTATTTCACTTAGAATCATCGTACCTGAATCCACCCATTTTGCTGCTACTGGTCTTATGACATTGATTTCATGGCTGAGGGATATTCCATCGTACGTAAGTACCACAATTTTTTGAACCATTTTTATATTTCCTGGGATATTTAAGGTGTACCCAAGTTGAGGTCCTTGTAAGCAGTGCAGCCCAAAATTTTGGGGTGGCTCTGTCTTATTGATTTTCAGTTTTTCCCAGGTATATTCCCTAGACTGGAAGTGCCCTTGGCTCTGTAGCTCTGTTGTTTACTTGTTTTAGGGAACAAAATGCACTCCTCCAGAGAGGCAGTTGGCAATTTACATCCCGTCCATCAGCATAACAAGGCTCCCTGTTCTCCAGGACCAGTCTTGCCTTTCTGGTTTGTACACATTTTGTGGATGTCCCTTTTGACCGGTGGGAAGTGATACTTCTTTGTAGTGGAGATTTGCATTGCCCGCTTGCTTGCTTGGCCAAAAAGGGCGTATGCGTTTTCTCCTGAATATATTCAGGAGAAAACGCATACGCCCTTTTTGGCCAAGTGCATCATTGTCGAAGTTGTGCCCCTCTTCCTGTGCTTTAAAGGCGATTCCAACGTACCTCTTGAAATCTGTTTCCTGCTATTCTGCCGAGCTTTCAAGTCCGCCTCGTTGCCTTCCCTCAACAGATTTTTGGACGATAGTTGTCCTTTATTACTTGGCCAGTTTGTGAATTGCTGTGCCCCTGAGCTCCATTTTTCAACTCGTTTTTGGTGAGCTGACCGCAAGTCCAAAATTTTGGTTCCGGATCTATACTGATTCCCGGTGGGTGGCTGAGACTTTGGTTAATTCTTCTTCCTGCGCGGAAATTACAGTGATATGTGCCCGTCCAAATGCCTAACAGCTACTCTCTCATTGGTTCTCCCTCTTCCCTTTCATCCTCTGCCAAATTGGCAACCTGTGCGAACCAGGAGGTTAAAGGGGCTGTCTCTCCAAGTTGGGAGGTTGATAATAAAGCAGATGGAAAGTCAAACCGGAGCACCAGGAGAGGGACTATTCGTTGAGTTTTAGAAACCTTTCATATTCACAGTGTGTCCGTTCTCTAGGATTCCCGTACATGTTATATCTGTAGTAATATTCCCTTCAACCTGGAGAGTTGGGACCCATGGAATGTGTGCCATGCATTATTGCTTTAAAGGGTCTGCATTTGCTCACCCAATCTCACCAATCCTCTCAGTCCCAAGTGTCCAGCCTTATGCCACATCCAGCTGTCATTGTAGATAGGGTCATTTCAGGTTTCATCAGAGACCCTGAAGGAATTGTAAAGAATTTCCCAGTTTTTTTGTTTTATTTTTGAAATTCCTTTTTATAGTGGGTTTGAGCTGATTCTCGCTGCCATATTTATCCCAGTCTAGACACACTTGATTCCCTTACGGAGACATATCAATACATAGGTTTTAAGATTCTTACTAGTCAGATATATTCCTCTGCGGGAAATATGGGGTTTTGAGTCCCTTTCACTGAGGAAGGTGTAGGTCTTGTCTATTCCATAGTTGGTTTTTGGAACGGTACCTGTGCTTATATCAAACTCTGGTTTTATGCATCACCCCACCTCTCCTTCCCCCTTAAGCAGGCATAAGAGTGTTTTCTAAATGTGAGACACTGTTCTCTTTCCTAACTCAGTTCAAGTGTAGCCATGTTTACAGGATCTTCATAAGTGATATCTTATGATAAGTTTCTTTTTCTGTGTGACTTATTTCACTTAGAATCATCGTACCTGAATCCACCCATTTTGCTGCTACTGGTCTTATGACATTGATTTCATGGCTGAGGGATATTCCATCGTACGTAAGTACCACAATTTTTTGAACCATTTTTATATTTCCTGGGATATTTAAGGTGTACCCAAGTTGAGGTCCTTGTAAGCAGTGCAGCCCTAAATTTTGGGGTGGCTGTGTCTTTTTGATTTTCAGTTTTCCCAAGGTATATTCCCTAGACTGGAAGTGCCCTTGGCTCTGTAGCTCTGTTGTTTACTTGTTTTAGGGAACACAATGCACTCCTCCAGAGAGGCAGTTGGCAATTTACATCCCGCCCATCAGCATAACAAGGCTCCCTGTTCTCCAGGGCCTGTCTTGCCTTTCTGGTTTTTACACATTTTGTGGATGTCCCTTTTGACCGGTGGGAAGTGATACTTCTTTGTAGTGCAGATTTGCATTGCCCGCTTGCTTGCTTGGCCAAAAAGGGCGTATGTGTTTTCTCCTGAATATATTCAGGAGAAAACGCATACGCCCTTTTTGGCCAAGTGCATCATTGTCGAAGTTGTGCCCCTCTTCCTGTGCTTTAAAGGCGATTCCAACGTACCTCTTGAAATCTGTTTCCTGCTATTCTGCCTCGCTTTCAAGTCCGCCTCGTTGCCTTCCCTCAACAGATTTTTGGACGATAGTTGTCCTTTATTACTCGGCCAGTTTGTGAATTGCTGTGCCCCTGAGCTCCATTTTTCAACTCGTTTTTGGTGAGCTGACCGCAAGTCCAAAATTTTGGTTCAGGATCTATACTGATTCCCGGTGGGTGGCTGAGACTTTGGTTAATTCTTCTTCCTGCCGGGAAATTACAGTGATATGTGCCCGTCCAAATGCCTTACAGCTACTCTCTCATTGGTTCTCCCTCTTCCCTTTCATCCTCTGCCAAATTGGCAACCTGTGCGAACCAGGAGGTTAAAGGGGCTGTCTCTCCAAGTTGGGAGGTTGATAATAAAGCAGATGAAAGTCAAACCGGAGCACCAGGAGAGGGACTATTCGTTGAGTTTTAGAAACCTTTCGTATTCACAGTGTGTCCGTTCTCTAGGATTCCCGTACATGTTATATCTGTAGTAATATTCCCTTCAACCTGGAGAGTTGGGACCCATGGAATGTGTGCCATGCATTATTGCTTTAAAGGGTCTGCATTTGCTCACCCAATCTCACCAATCCTCTCAGTCCCAAGTGTCCAGCCTTATGCCACATCCAGCTGTCATTGTAGATAGGGTCATTTCAGGTTTCATCAGAGACCCTGAAGGAATTGTAAAGAATTTCCCAGTTTTTTTGTTTTATTTTTGAAATTCCTTTTTATAGTGGGTTTGAGCTGATTCTCGCTGCCATATTTATCCCAGTCTAGACACACTTGATTCCCTCACGGAGACATATCAATACAGAGGTTTTAAGATTCTTACTAGTCAGATATATTCCTCTGCGGGAAATATGGGGTTTTGAGTCCCTTTCACTGAGGAAGGTGTAGGTCTTGTCTATTCCATAGTTGGTTTTTGGAACGGTACCTGTGCTTATATCAAACTCTGGTTTTATGCATCACCCCACCTCTCCTTCCCCCTTAAGCAGGCATAAGAGTGTTTTCTAAATGTGAGACACTGTTCTCTTTCCTAACTCAGTTCAAGTGTAGCCATGTTTACAGGATCTTCATAAGTGATATCTTATGATAAGTTTCTTTTTCTGTGTGACTTATTTCACTTAGAATCATCGTACCTGAATCCACCCATTTTGCTGCTACTGGTCTTATGACATTGATTTCATGGCTGAGGGATATTCCATCGTACGTAAGTACCACAATTTTTTGAACCATTTTTATATTTCCTGGGATATTTAAGGTGTACCCAAGTTGAGGTCCTTGTAAGCAGTGCAGCCCTAAATTTTGGGGTGGCTGTGTCTTTTTGATTTTCAGTTTTCCCAAGGTATATTCCCTAGACTGGAAGTGCCCTTGGCTCTGTAGCTCTGTTGTTTACTTGTTTTAGGGAACACAATGCACTCCTCCAGAGAGGCAGTTGGCAATTTACATCCCGCCCATCAGCATAACAAGGCTCCCTGTTCTCCAGGGCCTGTCTTGCCTTTCTGGTTTTTACACATTTTGTGGATGTCCCTTTTGACCGGTGGGAAGTGATACTTCTTTGTAGTGCAGATTTGCATTGCCCGCTTGCTTGCTTGGCCAAAAAGGGCGTATGTGTTTTCTCCTGAATATATTCAGGAGAAAACGCATACGCCCTTTTTGGCCAAGTGCATCATTGTCGAAGTTGTGCCCCTCTTCCTGTGCTTTAAAGGCGATTCCAACGTACCTCTTGAAATCTGTTTCCTGCTATTCTGCCTCGCTTTCAAGTCCGCCTCGTTGCCTTCCCTCAACAGATTTTTGGACGATAGTTGTCCTTTATTACTCGGCCAGTTTGTGAATTGCTGTGCCCCTGAGCTCCATTTTTCAACTCGTTTTTGGTGAGCTGACCGCAAGTCCAAAATTTTGGTTCAGGATCTATACTGATTCCCGGTGGGTGGCTGAGACTTTGGTTAATTCTTCTTCCTGCCGGGAAATTACAGTGATATGTGCCCGTCCAAATGCCTTACAGCTACTCTCTCATTGGTTCTCCCTCTTCCCTTTCATCCTCTGCCAAATTGGCAACCTGTGCGAACCAGGAGGTTAAAGGGGCTGTCTCTCCAAGTTGGGAGGTTGATAATAAAGCAGATGGAAAGTCAAACCGGAGCACCAGGAGAGGGACTATTCGTTGAGTTTTAGAAACCTTTCGTATTCACAGTGTGTCCATTCTCTAGGATTCCCGTACATGTTATATCTGTAGTAATATTCCCTTCAACCTGGAGAGTTGGGACCCATGGAATGTGTGCCATGCATTATTGCTTTAAAGGGTCTGCATTTGCTCACCCAATCTCACCAATCCTCTCAGTCCCAAGTGTCCAGCCTTATGCCACATCCAGCTGTCATTGTAGATAGGGTCATTTCAGGTTTCATCAGAGACCCTGAAGGAATTGTAAAGAATTTCCCAGTTTTTTTGTTTTATTTTTTTTTATTTTTTTTATTTTTTTTATTTTTTTTATTTTATTTTTTTTTTTTGTGGTACGCGGGCCTCTCACTGTTGTGGCCTCTACCGTTGCGGAGCACAGGCTCCGGACGCGCAGGCTCAGCGGCCATGGCTCACGGGCCCAGCCGCTCCGCGGCATATGGGATCCTCCCAGACCGGGGCACGAACCCGTATCCCCTGCATCAGCAGGCGGACTCTCAACCACTGCGCCACCAGGGAGGCCCTTTTTGTTTTATTTTTGAAATTCCTTTTTATAGTGGGTTTGAGCTGATTCTCGCTGCCATATTTATCCCAGTCTAGACACACTTGATTCCCTTACGGAGACATATCAATACATAGGTTTTAAGATTCTTACTAGTCAGATATATTCCTCTGCGGGAAATATGGGGTTTTGAGTCCCTTTCACTGAGGAAGGTGTAGGTCTTGTCTATTCCATAGTTGGTTTTTGGAACGGTACCTGTGCTTATATCAAACTCTGGTTTTATGCATCACCCCACCTCTCCTTCCCCCTTAAGCAGGCATAAGAGTGTTTTCTAAATGTGAGACACTGTTCTCTTTCCTAACTCAGTTCAAGTGTAGCCATGTTTACAGGATCTTCATAAGTGACATCTTATGATAAGTTTCTTTTTCTGTGTGACTTATTTCACTTAGAATCATCGTACCTGAATCCACCCATTTTGCTGCTACTGGTCTTATGACATTGATTTCATGGCTGAGGGATATTCCATCGTACGTAAGTACCACAATTTTTTGAACCATTTTTATATTTCCTGGGATATTTAAGGTGTACCCAAGTTGAGGTCCTTGTAAGCAGTGCAGCCCAAAATTTTGGCGTGGCTCTGTCTTATTGATTTTCAGTTTTTCCCAGGTATATTCCCTAGACTGGAAGTGCCCTTGGCTCTGTAGCTCTGTTGTTTACTTGTTTTAGGGAACAAAATGCACTCCTCCAGAGAGGCAGTTGGCAATTTACATCCCGTCCATCAGCATAACAAGGCTCCCTGTTCTCCAGGACCAGTCTTGCCTTTCTGGTTTTTACACATTTTGTGGATGTCCCTTTTGACCGGTGGGAAGTGATACTTCTTTGTAGTGGAGATTTGCATTGCCCGCTTGCTTGCTTGGCCAAAAAGTGCGTATGCGTTTTCTCCTGAATATATTCAGGAGAAAACGCATACGCCCTTTTTGGCCAAGTGCATCATTGTCGAAGTTGTGCCCCTCTTCCTGTGCTTTAAAGGCGATTCCAACGTACCTCTTGAAATCTGTTTCCTGCTATTCTGCCGAGCTTTCAAGTCCGCCTCGTTGCCTTCCCTCAACAGATTTTTGGACGATAGTTGTCCTTTATTACTTGGCCAGTTTGTGAATTGCTGTGCCCCTGAGCTCCATTTTTCAACTCGTTTTTGGTGAGCTGACCGCAAGTCCAAAATTTTGGTTCAGGATCTATACTGATTCCCGGTGGGTGGCTGAGACTTTGGTTAATTCTTCTTCCTGCCGGGAAATTACAGTGATATGTGCCCGTCCAAATGCCTAACAGCTACTCTCTCATTGGTTCTCCCTCTTCCCTTTCATCCTCTGCCAAATTGGCAACCTGTGCGAACCAGGAGGTTAAAGGGGCTGTCTCTCCAAGTTGGGAGGTTGATAATAAAGCAGATGGAAAGTCAAACCGGAGCACCAGGAGAGGGACTATTCGTTGAGTTTTAGAAACCTTTCGTATTCACAGTGTGTCCGTTCTCTAGGATTCCCGTACATGTTATATCTGTAGTAATATTCCCTTCAACCTGGAGAGTTGGGACCCATGGAATGTGTGCCATGCATTATTGCTTTAAAGGGTCTGCATTTGCTCACCCAATCTCACCAATCCTCTCAGTCCCAAGTGTCCAGCCTTATGCCACATCCAGCTGTCATTGTAGATAGGGTCATTTCAGGTTTCATCAGAGACCCTGAAGGAATTGTAAAGAATTTCCCAGTTTTTTTGTTTTATTTTTGAAATTCCTTTTTATAGTGGGTTTGAGCTGATTCTCGCTGCCATATTTATCCCAGTCTAGACACACTTGATTCCCTTACGGAGACATATCAATACATAGGTTTTAAGATTCTTACTAGTCAGATATATTCCTCTGCGGGAAATATGGGGTTTTGAGTCCCTTTCACTGAGGAAGGTGTAGGTCTTGTCTATTCCATAGTTGGTTTTTGGAACGGTACCTGTGCTTATATCAAACTCTGGTTTTATGCATCACCCCACCTCTCCTTCCCCCTTAAGCAGGCATAAGAGTGTTTTCTAAATGTGAGACACTGTTCTCTTTCCTAACTCAGTTCAAGTGTAGCCATGTTTACAGGATCTTCATAAGTGATATCTTATGATAAGTTTCTTTTTCTGTGTGACTTATTTCACTTAGAATCATCGTACCTGAATCCACCCATTTTGCTGCTACTGGTCTTATGACATTGATTTCATGGCTGAGGGATATTCCATCGTACGTAAGTACCACAATTTTTTGAACCATTTTTATATTTCCTGGGATATTTAAGGTGTACCCAAGTTGAGGTCCTTGTAAGCAGTGCAGCCCTAAATTTTGGGGTGGCTGTGTCTTTTTGATTTTCAGTTTTCCCAAGGTATATTCCCTAGACTGGAAGTGCCCTTGGCTCTGTAGCTCTGTTGTTTACTTGTTTTAGGGAACACAATGCACTCCTCCAGAGAGGCAGTTGGCAATTTACATCCCGCCCATCAGCATAACAAGGCTCCCTGTTCTCCAGGGCCTGTCTTGCCTTTCTGGTTTTTACACATTTTGTGGATGTCCCTTTTGACCGGTGGGAAGTGATACTTCTTTGTAGTGCAGATTTGCATTGCCCGCTTGCTTGCTTGGCCAAAAAGGGCGTATGTGTTTTCTCCTGAATATATTCAGGAGAAAACGCATACGCCCTTTTTGGCCAAGTGCATCATTGTCGAAGTTGTGCCCCTCTTCCTGTGCTTTAAAGGCGATTCCAACGTACCTCTTGAAATCTGTTTCCTGCTATTCTGCCTCGCTTTCAAGTCTGCCTCGTTGCCTTCCCTCAACAGATTTTTGGACGATAGTTGTCCTTTATTACTCGGCCAGTTTGTGAATTGCTGTGCCCCTGAGCTCCATTTTTCAACTCGTTTTTGGTGAGCTGACCGCAAGTCCAAAATTTTGGTTCAGGATCTATACTGATTCCCGGTGGGTGGCTGAGACTTTGGTTAATTCTTCTTCCTGCCGGGAAATTACAGTGATATGTGCCCGTCCAAATGCCTTACAGCTACTCTCTCATTGGTTCTCCCTCTTCCCTTTCATCCTCTGCCAAATTGGCAACCTGTGCGAACCAGGAGGTTAAAGGGGCTGTCTCTCCAAGTTGGGAGGTTGATAATAAAGCAGATGGAAAGTCAAACCGGAGCACCAGGAGAGGGACTATTCGTTGAGTTTTAGAAACCTTTCGTATTCACAGTGTGTCCATTCTCTAGGATTCCCGTACATGTTATATCTGTAGTAATATTCCCTTCAACCTGGAGAGTTGGGACCCATGGAATGTGTGCCATGCATTATTGCTTTAAAGGGTCTGCATTTGCTCACCCAATCTCACCAATCCTCTCAGTCCCAAGTGTCCAGCCTTATGCCACATCCAGCTGTCATTGTAGATAGGGTCATTTCAGGTTTCATCAGAGACCCTGAAGGAATTGTAAAGAATTTCCCAGTTTTTTTGTTTTATTTTTGAAATTCCTTTTTATAGTGGGTTTGAGCTGATTCTCGCTGCCATATTTATCCCAGTCTAGACACACTTGATTCCCTTACGGAGACATATCAATACATAGGTTTTAAGATTCTTACTAGTCAGATATATTCCTCTGCGGGAAATATGGGGTTTTGAGTCCCTTTCACTGAGGAAGGTGTAGGTCTTGTCTATTCCATAGTTGGTTTTTGGAACGGTACCTGTGCTTATATCAAACTCTGGTTTTATGCATCACCCCACCTCTCCTTCCCCCTTAAGCAGGCATAAGAGTGTTTTCTAAATGTGAGACACTGTTCTCTTTCCTAACTCAGTTCAAGTGTAGCCATGTTTACAGGATCTTCATAAGTGATATCTTATGATAAGTTTCTTTTTCTGTGTGACTTATTTCACTTAGAATCATCGTACCTGAATCCACCCATTTTGCTGCTACTGGTCTTATGACATTGATTTCATGGCTGAGGGATATTCCATCGTACGTAAGTACCACAATTTTTTGAACCATTTTTATATTTCCTGGGATATTTAAGGTGTACCCAAGTTGAGGTCCTTGTAAGCAGTGCAGCCCAAAATTTTGGGGTGGCTCTGTCTTATTGATTTTCAGTTTTTCCCAGGTATATTCCCTAGACTGGAAGTGCCCTTGGCTCTGTAGCTCTGTTGTTTACTTGTTTTAGGGAACAAAATGCACTCCTCCAGAGAGGCAGTTGGCAATTTACATCCCGTCCATCAGCATAACAAGGCTCCCTGTTCTCCAGGACCAGTCTTGCCTTTCTGGTTTTTACACATTTTGTGGATGTCCCTTTTGACCGGTGGGAAGTGATACTTCTTTGTAGTGGAGATTTGCATTGCCCGCTTGCTTGCTTGGCCAAAAAGGGCGTATGCGTTTTCTCCTGAATATATTCAGGAGAAAACGCATACGCCCATTTTGGCCAAGTGCATCATTGTCGAAGTTGTGCCCCTCTTCCTGTGCTTTAAAGGCGATTCCAACGTACCTCTTGAAATCTGTTTCCTGCTATTCTGCCGAGCTTTCAAGTCCGCCTCGTTGCCTTCCCTCAACAGATTTTTGGACGATAGTTGTCCTTTATTACTTGGCCAGTTTGTGAATTGCTGTGCCCGTGAGCTCCATTTTTCAACTCGTTTTTGGTGAGCTGACCGCAAGTCCAAAATTTTGGTTCCGGATCTATACTGATTCCCGGTGGGTGGCTGAGACTTTGGTTAATTCTTCTTCCTGCCGGGAAATTACAGTGATATGTGCCCGTCCAAATGCCTAACAGCTACTCTCTCATTGGTTCTCCCTCTTCCCTTTCATCCTCTGCCAAATTGGCAACCTGTGCGAACCAGGAGGTTAAAGGGGCTGTCTCTCCAAGTTGGGAGGTTGATAATAAAGCAGATGGAAAGTCAAACCGGAGCACCAGGAGAGGGACTATTCGTTGAGTTTTAGAAACCTTTCATATTCACAGTGTGTCCGTTCTCTAGGATTCCCGTACATGTTATATCTGTAGTAATATTCCCTTCAACCTGGAGAGTTGGGACCCATGGAATGTGTGCCATGCATTATTGCTTTAAAGGGTCTGCATTTGCTCACCCAATCTCACCAATCCTCTCAGTCCCAAGTGTCCAGCCTTATGCCACATCCAGCTGTCATTGTAGATAGGGTCATTTCAGGTTTCATCAGAGACCCTGAAGGAATTGTAAAGAATTTCCCAGTTTTTTTGTTTTATTTTTGAAATTCCTTTTTATAGTGGGTTTGAGCTGATTCTCGCTGCCATATTTATCCCAGTCTAGACACACTTGATTCCCTTACGGAGACATATCAATACATAGGTTTTAAGATTCTTACTAGTCAGATATATTCCTCTGCGGGAAATATGGGGTTTTGAGTCCCTTTCACTGAGGAAGGTGTAGGTCTTGTCTATTCCATAGTTGGTTTTTGGAACGGTACCTGTGCTTATATCAAACTCTGGTTTTATGCATCACCCCACCTCTCCTTCCCCCTTAAGCAGGCATAAGAGTGTTTTCTAAATGTGAGACACTGTTCTCTTTCCTAACTCAGTTCAAGTGTAGCCATGTTTACAGGATCTTCATAAGTGATATCTTATGATAAGTTTCTTTTTCTGTGTGACTTATTTCACTTAGAATCATCGTACCTGAATCCACCCATTTTGCTGCTACTGGTCTTATGACATTGATTTCATGGCTGAGGGATATTCCATCGTACGTAAGTACCACAATTTTTTGAACCATTTTTATATTTCCTGGGATATTTAAGGTGTACCCAAGTTGAGGTCCTTGTAAGCAGTGCAGCCCTAAATTTTGGGGTGGCTGTGTCTTTTTGATTTTCAGTTTTCCCAAGGTATATTCCCTAGACTGGAAGTGCCCTTGGCTCTGTAGCTCTTTTGTTTACTTGTTTTAGGGAACACAATGCACGCCTCCAGAGAGGCAGTTGGCAATTTACATCCCGCCCATCAGCATAACAAGGCTCCCTGTTCTCCAGGGCCTGTCTTGCCTTTCTGGTTTTTACACATTTTGTGGATGTCCCTTTGACCGGTGGGAAGTGATAGTTCTTTGTAGTGCAGATTTGCATTACCCGCTTGCTTGCTTGGCCAAAAAGGGCGTATGCGTTTTCTCCTGAATATATTCAGGAGAAAACGCATACGCCCTTTTTGGCCAAGTGCATCATTGTCGAAGTTGTGCCCCTCTTCCTGTGCTTTAAAGGCGATTCCAACGTACCTCTTGAAATCTGTTTCCTGCTATTCTGCCTCGCTTTCAAGTCCGCCTCGTTGCCTTCCCTCAACAGAGTTTTGGACGATAGTTGTCCTTTATTACTTGGCCAGTTTGTGAATTGCTGTGCCCCTGAGCTCCATTTTTCAACTCGTTTTTGGTGAGCTGACCGCAAGTCCAAAATTTTGGTTCAGGATCTATACTGATTCCCGGTGGGTGGCTGAGACTTTGGTTAATTCTTCTTCCTGCCGGGAAATTACAGTGATATGTGCCCGTCCAAATGCCTAACAGCTACTCTCTCATTGGTTCTCCCTCTTCCCTTTCATCCTCTGCCAAATTGGCAACCTGTGCGAACCAGGAGGTTAAAGGGGCTATCTCTCCAAGTTGGGAGGTTGATAATAAAGCAGATGGAAAGTCAAACCGGAGCACCAGGAGAGGGACTATTCGTTGAGTTTTAGAAACCTTTCGTATTCACAGTGTGTCCGTTCTCTAGGATTCCCGTACATGTTATATCTGTAGTAATATTCCCTTCAACCTGGAGAGTTGGGACCCATGGAATGTGTGCCATGCATTATTGCTTTAAAGGGTCTGCATTTGCTCACCCAATCTCACCAATCCTCTCAGTCCCAAGTGTCCAGCCTTATGCCACATCCAGCTGTCATTGTAGATAGGGTCATTTCAGGTTTCATCAGAGACCCTGAAGGAATTGTAAAGAATTTCCCAGTTTTTTTGTTTTATTTTTGAAATTCCTTTTTAATAGTGGGTTTGAGCTGATTCTCGCTGCCATATTTATCCCAGTCTAGACACACTTGATTCCCTTACGGAGACATATCAATACATAGGTTTTAAGATTCTTACTAGTCAGATATATTCCTCTGCGGGAAATATGGGGTTTTGAGTCCCTTTCACTGAGGAAGGTGTAGGTCTTGTCTATTCCATAGTTGGTTTTTGGAACGGTACCTGTGCTTATATCAAACTCTGGTTTTATGCATCACCCCACCTCTCCTTCCCCCTTAAGCAGGCATAAGAGTGTTTTCTAAATGTGAGACACTGTTCTCTTTCCTAACTCAGTTCAAGTGTAGCCATGTTTACAGGATCTTCATAAGTGATATCTTATGATAAGTTTCTTTTTCTGTGTGACTTATTTCACTTAGAATCATCGTACCTGAATCCACCCATTTTGCTGCTACTGGTCTTATGACATTGATTTCATGGCTGAGGGATATTCCATCGTACGTAAGTACCACAATTTTTTGAACCATTTTTATATTTCCTGGGATATTTAAGGTGTACCCAAGTTGAGGTCCTTGTAAGCAGTGCAGCCCTAAATTTTGGGGTGGCTGTGTCTTTTTGATTTTCAGTTTTCCCAAGGTATATTCCCTAGACTGGAAGTGCCCTTGGCTCTGTAGCTCTGTTGTTTACTTGTTTTAGGGAACACAATGCACTCCTCCAGAGAGGCAGTTGGCAATTTACATCCCGCCCATCAGCATAACAAGGCTCCCTGTTCTCCAGGGCCTGTCTTGCCTTTCTGGTTTTTACACATTTTGTGGATGTCCCTTTTGACCGGTGGGAAGTGATACTTCTTTGTAGTGCAGATTTGCATTGCCCGCTTGCTTGCTTGGCCAAAAAGGGCGTATGTGTTTTCTCCTGAATATATTCAGGAGAAAACGCATACGCCCTTTTTGGCCAAGTGCATCATTGTCGAAGTTGTGCCCCTCTTCCTGTGCTTTAAAGGCGATTCCAACGTACCTCTTGAAATCTGTTTCCTGCTATTCTGCCTCGCTTTCAAGTCCGCCTCGTTGCCTTCCCTCAACAGATTTTTGGACGATAGTTGTCCTTTATTACTCGGCCAGTTTGTGAATTGCTGTGCCCCTGAGCTCCATTTTTCAACTCGTTTTTGGTGAGCTGACCGCAAGTCCAAAATTTTGGTTCAGGATCTATACTGATTCCCGGTGGGTGGCTGAGACTTTGGTTAATTCTTCTTCCTGCCGGGAAATTACAGTGATATGTGCCCGTCCAAATGCCTTACAGCTACTCTCTCATTGGTTCTCCCTCTTCCCTTTCATCCTCTGCCAAATTGGCAACCTGTGCGAACCAGGAGGTTAAAGGGGCTGTCTCTCCAAGTTGGGAGGTTGATAATAAAGCAGATGAAAGTCAAACCGGAGCACCAGGAGAGGGACTATTCGTTGAGTTTTAGAAACCTTTCGTATTCACAGTGTGTCCGTTCTCTAGGATTCCCGTACATGTTATATCTGTAGTAATATTCCCTTCAACCTGGAGAGTTGGGACCCATGGAATGTGTGCCATGCATTATTGCTTTAAAGGGTCTGCATTTGCTCACCCAATCTCACCAATCCTCTCAGTCCCAAGTGTCCAGCCTTATGCCACATCCAGCTGTCATTGTAGATAGGGTCATTTCAGGTTTCATCAGAGACCCTGAAGGAATTGTAAAGAATTTCCCAGTTTTTTTGTTTTATTTTTGAAATTCCTTTTTATAGTGGGTTTGAGCTGATTCTCGCTGCCATATTTATCCCAGTCTAGACACACTTGATTCCCTCACGGAGACATATCAATACAGAGGTTTTAAGATTCTTACTAGTCAGATATATTCCTCTGCGGGAAATATGGGGTTTTGAGTCCCTTTCACTGAGGAAGGTGTAGGTCTTGTCTATTCCATAGTTGGTTTTTGGAACGGTACCTGTGCTTATATCAAACTCTGGTTTTATGCATCACCCCACCTCTCCTTCCCCCTTAAGCAGGCATAAGAGTGTTTTCTAAATGTGAGACACTGTTCTCTTTCCTAACTCAGTTCAAGTGTAGCCATGTTTACAGGATCTTCATAAGTGATATCTTATGATAAGTTTCTTTTTCTGTGTGACTTATTTCACTTAGAATCATCGTACCTGAATCCACCCATTTTGCTGCTACTGGTCTTATGACATTGATTTCATGGCTGAGGGATATTCCATCGTACGTAAGTACCACAATTTTTTGAACCATTTTTATATTTCCTGGGATATTTAAGGTGTACCCAAGTTGAGGTCCTTGTAAGCAGTGCAGCCCTAAATTTTGGGGTGGCTGTGTCTTTTTGATTTTCAGTTTTCCCAAGGTATATTCCCTAGACTGGAAGTGCCCTTGGCTCTGTAGCTCTGTTGTTTACTTGTTTTAGGGAACACAATGCACTCCTCCAGAGAGGCAGTTGGCAATTTACATCCCGCCCATCAGCATAACAAGGCTCCCTGTTCTCCAGGGCCTGTCTTGCCTTTCTGGTTTTTACACATTTTGTGGATGTCCCTTTTGACCGGTGGGAAGTGATACTTCTTTGTAGTGCAGATTTGCATTGCCCGCTTGCTTGCTTGGCCAAAAAGGGCGTATGTGTTTTCTCCTGAATATATTCAGGAGAAAACGCATACGCCCTTTTTGGCCAAGTGCATCATTGTCGAAGTTGTGCCCCTCTTCCTGTGCTTTAAAGGCGATTCCAACGTACCTCTTGAAATCTGTTTCCTGCTATTCTGCCTCGCTTTCAAGTCCGCCTCGTTGCCTTCCCTCAACAGATTTTTGGACGATAGTTGTCCTTTATTACTCGGCCAGTTTGTGAATTGCTGTGCCCCTGAGCTCCATTTTTCAACTCGTTTTTGGTGAGCTGACCGCAAGTCCAAAATTTTGGTTCAGGATCTATACTGATTCCCGGTGGGTGGCTGAGACTTTGGTTAATTCTTCTTCCTGCCGGGAAATTACAGTGATATGTGCCCGTCCAAATGCCTTACAGCTACTCTCTCATTGGTTCTCCCTCTTCCCTTTCATCCTCTGCCAAATTGGCAACCTGTGCGAACCAGGAGGTTAAAGGGGCTGTCTCTCCAAGTTGGGAGGTTGATAATAAAGCAGATGGAAAGTCAAACCGGAGCACCAGGAGAGGGACTATTCGTTGAGTTTTAGAAACCTTTCGTATTCACAGTGTGTCCATTCTCTAGGATTCCCGTACATGTTATATCTGTAGTAATATTCCCTTCAACCTGGAGAGTTGGGACCCATGGAATGTGTGCCATGCATTATTGCTTTAAAGGGTCTGCATTTGCTCACCCAATCTCACCAATCCTCTCAGTCCCAAGTGTCCAGCCTTATGCCACATCCAGCTGTCATTGTAGATAGGGTCATTTCAGGTTTCATCAGAGACCCTGAAGGAATTGTAAAGAATTTCCCAGTTTTTTTGTTTTATTTTTGAAATTCCTTTTTATAGTGGGTTTGAGCTGATTCTCGCTGCCATATTTATCCCAGTCTAGACACACTTGATTCCCTTACGGAGACATATCAATACATAGGTTTTAAGATTCTTACTAGTCAGATATATTCCTCTGCGGGAAATATGGGGTTTTGAGTCCCTTTCACTGAGGAAGGTGTAGGTCTTGTCTATTCCATAGTTGGTTTTTGGAACGGTACCTGTGCTTATATCAAACTCTGGTTTTATGCATCACCCCACCTCTCCTTCCCCCTTAAGCAGGCATAAGAGTGTTTTCTAAATGTGAGACACTGTTCTCTTTCCTAACTCAGTTCAAGTGTAGCCATGTTTACAGGATCTTCATAAGTGACATCTTATGATAAGTTTCTTTTTCTGTGTGACTTATTTCACTTAGAATCATCGTACCTGAATCCACCCATTTTGCTGCTACTGGTCTTATGACATTGATTTCATGGCTGAGGGATATTCCATCGTACGTAAGTACCACAATTTTTTGAACCATTTTTATATTTCCTGGGATATTTAAGGTGTACCCAAGTTGAGGTCCTTGTAAGCAGTGCAGCCCAAAATTTTGGCGTGGCTCTGTCTTATTGATTTTCAGTATTTCCCAGGTATATTCCCTAGACTGGAAGTGCCCTTGGCTCTGTAGCTCTGTTGTTTACTTGTTTTAGGGAACAAAATGCACTCCTCCAGAGAGGCAGTTGGCAATTTACATCCCGTCCATCAGCATAACAAGGCTCCCTGTTCTCCAGGACCAGTCTTGCCTTTCTGGTTTTTACACATTTTGTGGATGTCCCTTTTGACCGGTGGGAAGTGATACTTCTTTGTAGTGGAGATTTGCATTGCCCGCTTGCTTGCTTGGCCAAAAAGGGCGTATGCGTTTTCTCCTGAATATATTCAGGAGAAAACGCATACGCCCTTTTTGGCCAAGTGCATCATTGTCGAAGTTGTGCCCCTCTTCCTGTGCTTTAAAGGCGATTCCAACGTACCTCTTGAAATCTGTTTCCTGCTATTCTGCCGAGCTTTCACGTCCGCCTCGTTGCCTTCCCTCAACAGATTTTTGGACGATAGTTGTCCTTTATTACTTGGCCAGTTTGTGAATTGCTGTGCCCCTGAGCTCCATTTTTCAACTCGTTTTTGGTGAGCTGACCGCAAGTCCAAAATTTTGGTTCAGGATCTATACTGATTCCCGGTGGGTGGCTGAGACTTTGGTTAATTCTTCTTCCTGCCGGGAAATTACAGTGATATGTGCCCGTCCAAATGCCTAACAGCTACTCTCTCATTGGTTCTCCCTCTTCCCTTTCATCCTCTGCCAAATTGGCAACCTGTGCGAACCAGGAGGTTAAAGGGGCTGTCTCTCCAAGTTGGGAGGTTGATAATAAAGCAGATGGAAAGTCAAACCGGAGCACCAGGAGAGGGACTATTCGTTGAGTTTTAGAAACCTTTCGTATTCACAGTGTGTCCGTTCTCTAGGATTCCCGTACATGTTATATCTGTAGTAATATTCCCTTCAACCTGGAGAGTTGGGACCCATGGAATGTGTGCCATGCATTATTGCTTTAAAGGGTCTGCATTTGCTCACCCAATCTCACCAATCCTCTCAGTCCCAAGTGTCCAGCCTTATGCCACATCCAGCTGTCATTGTAGATAGGGTCATTTCAGGTTTCATCAGAGACCCTGAAGGAATTGTAAAGAATTTCCCAGTTTTTTTGTTTTATTTTTGAAATTCCTTTTTATAGTGGGTTTGAGCTGATTCTCGCTGCCATATTTATCCCAGTCTAGACACACTTGATTCCCTTACGGAGACATATCAATACATAGGTTTTAAGATTCTTACTAGTCAGATATATTCCTCTGCGGGAAATATGGGGTTTTGAGTCCCTTTCACTGAGGAAGGTGTAGGTCTTGTCTATTCCATAGTTGGTTTTTGGAACGGTACCTGTGCTTATATCAAACTCTGGTTTTATGCATCACCCCACCTCTCCTTCCCCCTTAAGCAGGCATAAGAGTGTTTTCTAAATGTGAGACACTGTTCTCTTTCCTAACTCAGTTCAAGTGTAGCCATGTTTACAGGATCTTCATAAGTGATATCTTATGATAAGTTTCTTTTTCTGTGTGACTTATTTCACTTAGAATCATCGTACCTGAATCCACCCATTTTGCTGCTACTGGTCTTATGACATTGATTTCATGGCTGAGGGATATTCCATCGTACGTAAGTACCACAATTTTTTGAACCATTTTTATATTTCCTGGGATATTTAAGGTGTACCCAAGTTGAGGTCCTTGTAAGCAGTGCAGCCCTAAATTTTGGGGTGGCTGTGTCTTTTTGATTTTCAGTTTTCCCAAGGTATATTCCCTAGACTGGAAGTGCCCTTGGCTCTGTAGCTCTGTTGTTTACTTGTTTTAGGGAACACAATGCACTCCTCCAGAGAGGCAGTTGGCAATTTACATCCCGCCCATCAGCATAACAAGGCTCCCTGTTCTCCAGGGCCTGTCTTGCCTTTCTGGTTTTTACACATTTTGTGGATGTCCCTTTTGACCGGTGGGAAGTGATACTTCTTTGTAGTGCAGATTTGCATTGCCCGCTTGCTTGCTTGGCCAAAAAGGGCGTATGTGTTTTCTCCTGAATATATTCAGGAGAAAACGCATACGCCCTTTTTGGCCAAGTGCATCATTGTCGAAGTTGTGCCCCTCTTCCTGTGCTTTAAAGGCGATTCCAACGTACCTCTTGAAATCTGTTTCCTGCTATTCTGCCTCGCTTTCAAGTCCGCCTCGTTGCCTTCCCTCAACAGATTTTTGGACGATAGTTGTCCTTTATTACTCGGCCAGTTTGTGAATTGCTGTGCCCCTGAGCTCCATTTTTCAACTCGTTTTTGGTGAGCTGACCGCAAGTCCAAAATTTTGGTTCAGGATCTATACTGATTCCCGGTGGGTGGCTGAGACTTTGGTTAATTCTTCTTCCTGCCGGGAAATTACAGTGATATGTGCCCGTCCAAATGCCTTACAGCTACTCTCTCATTGGTTCTCCCTCTTCCCTTTCATCCTCTGCCAAATTGGCAACCTGTGCGAACCAGGAGGTTAAAGGGGCTGTCTCTCCAAGTTGGGAGGTTGATAATAAAGCAGATGGAAAGTCAAACCGGAGCACCAGGAGAGGGACTATTCGTTGAGTTTTAGAAACCTTTCGTATTCACAGTGTGTCCATTCTCTAGGATTCCCGTACATGTTATATCTGTAGTAATATTCCCTTCAACCTGGAGAGTTGGGACCCATGGAATGTGTGCCATGCATTATTGCTTTAAAGGGTCTGCATTTGCTCACCCAATCTCACCAATCCTCTCAGTCCCAAGTGTCCAGCCTTATGCCACATCCAGCTGTCATTGTAGATAGGGTCATTTCAGGTTTCATCAGAGACCCTGAAGGAATTGTAAAGAATTTCCCAGTTTTTTTGTTTTATTTTTGAAATTCCTTTTTATAGTGGGTTTGAGCTGATTCTCGCTGCCATATTTATCCCAGTCTAGACACACTTGATTCCCTTACGGAGACATATCAATACATAGGTTTTAAGATTCTTACTAGTCAGATATATTCCTCTGCGGGAAATATGGGGTTTTGAGTCCCTTTCACTGAGGAAGGTGTAGGTCTTGTCTATTCCATAGTTGGTTTTTGGAACGGTACCTGTGCTTATATCAAACTCTGGTTTTATGCATCACCCCACCTCTCCTTCCCCCTTAAGCAGGCATAAGAGTGTTTTCTAAATGTGAGACACTGTTCTCTTTCCTAACTCAGTTCAAGTGTAGCCATGTTTACAGGATCTTCATAAGTGACATCTTATGATAAGTTTCTTTTTCTGTGTGACTTATTTCACTTAGAATCATCGTACCTGAATCCACCCATTTTGCTGCTACTGGTCTTATGACATTGATTTCATGGCTGAGGGATATTCCATCGTACGTAAGTACCACAATTTTTTGAACCATTTTTATATTTCCTGGGATATTTAAGGTGTACCCAAGTTGAGGTCCTTGTAAGCAGTGCAGCCCAAAATTTTGGGGTGGCTCTGTCTTATTGATTTTCAGTTTTTCCCAGGTATATTCCCTAGACTGGAAGTGCCCTTGGCTCTGTAGCTCTGTTGTTTACTTGTTTTAGGGAACAAAATGCACTCCTCCAGAGAGGCAGTTGGCAATTTACATCACGTCCATCAGCATAACAAGGCTCCCTGTTCTCCAGGACCAGTCTTGCCTTTCTGGTTTTTACACATTTTGTGGATGTCCCTTTTGACCGGTGGGAAGTGATACTTCTTTGTAGTGGAGATTTGCATTGCCCGCTTGCTTGCTTGGCCAAAAAGGGCGTATGCGTTTTCTCCTGAATATATTCAGGAGAAAACGCATACGCCCTTTTTGGCCAAGTGCATCATTGTCGAAGTTGTGCCCCTCTTCCTGTGCTTTAAAGGCGATTCCAACGTACCTCTTGAAATCTGTTTCCTGCTATTCTGCCGAGCTTTCAAGTCCGCCTCGTTGCCTTCCCTCAACAGATTTTTGGACGATAGTTGTCCTTTATTACTTGGCCAGTTTGTGAATTGCTGTGCCCCTGAGCTCCATTTTTCAACTCGTTTTTGGTGAGCTGACCGCAAGTCCAAAATTTTGGTTCCGGATCTATACTGATTCCCAGTGGGTGGCTGAGACTTTGGTTAATTCTTCTTCCTGCCGGGAAATTACAGTGATATGTGCCCGTCCAAATGCCTAACAGCTACTCTCTCATTGGTTCTCCCTCTTCCCTTTCATCCTCTGCCAAATTGGCAACCTGTGCGAACCAGGAGGTTAAAGGGGCTGTCTCTCCAAGTTGGGAGGTTGATAATAAAGCAGATGGAAAGTCAAACCGGAGCACCAGGAGAGGGACTATTCGTTGAGTTTTAGAAACCTTTCGTATTCACAGTGTGTCGGTTCTCTAGGATTCCCGTACATGTTATATCTGTAGTAATATTCCCTTCAACCTGGAGAGTTGGGACCCATGGAATGTGTGCCATGCATTATTGCTTTAAAGGGTCTGCATTTGCTCACCCAATCTCACCAATCCTCTCAGTCCCAAGTGTCCAGCCTTATGCCACATCCAGCTGTCATTGTAGATAGGGTCATTTCAGGTTTCATCAGAGACCCTGAAGGAATTGTAAAGAATTTCCCAGTTTTTTTGTTTTATTTTTGAAATTCCTTTTTATAGTGGGTTTGAGCTGATTCTCGCTGCCATATTTATCCCAGTCTAGACACACTTGATTCCCTTACGGAGACATATCAATACATAGGTTTTAAGATTCTTACTAGTCAGATATATTCCTCTGCGGGAAATATGGGGTTTTGAGTCCCTTTCACTGAGGAAGGTGTAGGTCTTGTCTATTCCATAGTTGGTTTTTGGAACGGTACCTGTGCTTATATCAAACTCTGGTTTTATGCATCACCCCACCTCTCCTTCCCCCTTAAGCAGGCATAAGAGTGTTTTCTAAATGTGAGACACTGTTCTCTTTCCTAACTCAGTTCAAGTGTAGCCATGTTTACAGTATCTTCATAAGTGATATCTTATGATAAGTTTCTTTTTCTGTGTGACTTATTTCACTTAGAATCATCGTACCTGAATCCACCCATTTTGCTGCTACTGGTCTTATGACATTGATTTCATGGCTGAGGGATATTCCATCGTACGTAAGTACCACAATTTTTTGAACCATTTTTATATTTCCTGGGATATTTAAGGTGTACCCAAGTTGAGGTCCTTGTAAGCAGTGCAGCCCTAAATTTTGGGGTGGCTGTGTCTTTTTGATTTTCAGTTTTCCCAAGGTATATTCCCTAGACTGGAAGTGCCCTTGGCTCTGTAGCTCTTTTGTTTACTTGTTTTAGGGAACACAATGCACGCCTCCAGAGAGGCAGTTGGCAATTTACATCCCGCCCATCAGCATAACAAGGCTCCCTGTTCTCCAGGGCCTGTCTTGCCTTTCTGGTTTTTACACATTTTGTGGATGTCCCTTTTGACCGGTGGGAAGTGATAGTTCTTTGTAGTGCAGATTTGCATTACCCGCTTGCTTGCTTGGCCAAAAAGGGCGTATGCGTTTTCTCCTGAATATATTCAGGAGAAAACGCATACGCCCTTTTTGGCCAAGTGCATCATTGTCGAAGTTGTGCCCCTCTTCCTGTGCTTTAAAGGCGATTCCAACGTACCTCTTGAAATCTGTTTCCTGCTATTCTGCCTCGCTTTCAAGTCCGCCTCGTTGCCTTCCCTCAACAGAGTTTTGGACGATAGTTGTCCTTTATTACTTGGCCAGTTTGTGAATTGCTGTGCCCCTGAGCTCCATTTTTCAACTCGTTTTTGGTGAGCTGACCGCAAGTCCAAAATTTTGGTTCAGGATCTATACTGATTCCCGGTGGGTGGCTGAGACTTTGGTTAATTCTTCTTCCTGCCGGGAAATTACAGTGATATGTGCCCGTCCAAATGCCTAACAGCTACTCTCTCATTGGTTCTCCCTCTTCCCTTTCATCCTCTGCCAAATTGGCAACCTGTGCGAACCAGGAGGTTAAAGGGGCTATCTCTCCAAGTTGGGAGGTTGATAATAAAGCAGATGGAAAGTCAAACCGGAGCACCAGGAGAGGGACTATTCGTTGAGTTTTAGAAACCTTTCGTATTCACAGTGTGTCCGTTCTCTAGGATTCCCGTACATGTTATATCTGTAGTAATATTCCCTTCAACCTGGAGAGTTGGGACCCATGGAATGTGTGCCATGCATTATTGCTTTAAAGGGTCTGCATTTGCTCACCCAATCTCACCAATCCTCTCAGTCCCAAGTGTCCAGCCTTATGCCACATCCAGCTGTCATTGTAGATAGGGTCATTTCAGGTTTCATCAGAGACCCTGAAGGAATTGTAAAGAATTTCCCAGTTTTTTTGTTTTATTTTTGAAATTCCTTTTTATAGTGGGTTTGAGCTGATTCTCGCTGCCATATTTATCCCAGTCTAGACACACTTGATTCCCTTACGGAGACATATCAATACATAGGTTTTAAGATTCTTACTAGTCAGATATATTCCTCTGCGGGAAATATGGGGTTTTGAGTCCCTTTCACTGAGGAAGGTGTAGGTCTTGTCTATTCCATAGTTGGTTTTTGGAACGGTACCTGTGCTTATATCAAACTCTGGTTTTATGCATCACCCCACCTCTCCTTCCCCCTTAAGCAGGCATAAGAGTGTTTTCTAAATGTGAGACACTGTTCTCTTTCCTAACTCAGTTCAAGTGTAGCCATGTTTACAGGATCTTCATAAGTGACATCTTATGATAAGTTTCTTTTTCTGTGTGACTTATTTCACTTAGAATCATCGTACCTGAATCCACCCATTTTGCTGCTACTGGTCTTATGACATTGATTTCATGGCTGAGGGATATTCCATCGTACGTAAGTACCACAAATTTTTGAACCATTTTTATATTTCCTGGGATATTTAAGGTGTACCCAAGTTGAGGTCCTTGTAAGCAGTGCAGCCCTAAATTTTGGGGTGGCTGTGTCTTTTTGATTTTCAGTTTTCCCAAGGTATATTCCCGAGACTGGAAGTGCCCTTGGCTCTATAGCTCTGTTGTTTACTTGTTTTAGGGAACACAATGCACTCCTCCAGAGAGGCAGTTGGCAATTTACATCCCGCCCATCAGCATAACAAGGCTCCCTGTTCTCCAGGGCCTGTCTTGCCTTTCTGGTTTTTACACATTTTGTGGATGTCCCTTTTGACCGGTGGGAAGTGATACTTCTTTGTAGTGCAGATTTGCATTGCCCGCTTGCTTGCTTGGCCAAAAAGGGCGTATGCGTTTTCTCCTGAATATATTCAGGAGAAAACGCATACGCCCTTTTTGGCCAAGTGCATCATTGTCGAAGTTGTGCCCCTCTTCCTGTGCTTTAAAGGCGATTCCAACGTACCTCTTGAAATCTGTTTCCTGCTATTCTGCCTCGCTTTCAAGTCCGCCTCGTTGCCTTCCCTCAACAGATTTTTGGACGATAGTTGTCCTTTATTACTTGGCCAGTTTGTGAATTGCTGTGCCCCTGAGCTCCATTTTTCAACTCGTTTTTGGTGAGCTGACCGCAAGTCCAAAATTTTGGTTCCGGATCTATACTGATTCCCGGTGGGTGGCTGAGACTTTGGTTAATTCTTCTTCCTGCCGGGAAATTACAGTGATATGTGCCCGTCCAAATGCCTAACAGCTACTCTCTCATTGGTTCTCCCTCTTCCCTTTCATCCTCTGCCAAATTGGCAACCTGTGCGAACCAGGAGGTTAAAGGGGCTGTCTCTCCAAGTTGGGAGGTTGATAATAAAGCAGATGGAAAGTCAAACCGGAGCACCAGGAGAGGGACTATTCGTTGAGTTTTAGAAACCTTTCATATTCACAGTGTGTCCGTTCTCTAGGATTCCCGTACATGTTATATCTGTAGTAATATTCCCTTCAACCTGGAGAGTTGGGACCCATGGAATGTGTGCCATGCATTATTGCTTTAAAGGGTCTGCATTTGCTCACCCAATCTCACCAATCCTCTCAGTCCCAAGTGTCCAGCCTTATGCCACATCCAGCTGTCATTGTAGATAGGGTCATTTCAGGTTTCATCAGAGACCCTGAAGGAATTGTAAAGAATTTCCCAGTTTTTTTGTTTTATTTTTGAAATTCCTTTTTATAGTGGGTTTGAGCTGATTCTCGCTGCCATATTTATCCCAGTCTAGACACACTTGATTCCCTTACGGAGACATATCAATACATAGGTTTTAAGATTCTTACTAGTCAGATATATTCCTCTGCGGGAAATATGGGGTTTTGAGTCCCTTTCACTGAGGAAGGTGTAGGTCTTGTCTATTCCATAGTTGGTTTTTGGAACGGTACCTGTGCTTATATCAAACTCTGGTTTTATGCATCACCCCACCTCTCCTTCCCCCTTAAGCAGGCATAAGAGTGTTTTCTAAATGTGAGACACTGTTCTCTTTCCTAACTCAGTTCAAGTGTAGCCATGTTTACAGGATCTTCATAAGTGATATCTTATGATAAGTTTCTTTTTCTGTGTGACTTATTTCACTTAGAATCATCGTACCTGAATCCACCCATTTTGCTGCTACTGGTCTTATGACATTGATTTCATGGCTGAGGGATATTCCATCGTACGTAAGTACCACAATTTTTTGAACCATTTTTATATTTCCTGGGATATTTAAGGTGTACCCAAGTTGAGGTCCTTGTAAGCAGTGCAGCCCTAAATTTTGGGGTGGCTGTGTCTTTTTGATTTTCAGTTTTCCCAAGGTATATTCCCTAGACTGGAAGTGCCCTTGGCTCTGTAGCTCTGTTGTTTACTTGTTTTAGGGAACACAATGCACTCCTCCAGAGAGGCAGTTGGCAATTTACATCCCGCCCATCAGCATAACAAGGCTCCCTGTTCTCCAGGGCCTGTCTTGCCTTTCTGGTTTTTACACATTTTGTGGATGTCCCTTTTGACCGGTGGGAAGTGATACTTCTTTGTAGTGCAGATTTGCATTGCCCGCTTGCTTGCTTGGCCAAAAAGGGCGTATGTGTTTTCTCCTGAATATATTCAGGAGAAAACGCATACGCCCTTTTTGGCCAAGTGCATCATTGTCGAAGTTGTGCCCCTCTTCCTGTGCTTTAAAGGCGATTCCAACGTACCTCTTGAAATCTGTTTCCTGCTATTCTGCCTCGCTTTCAAGTCCGCCTCGTTGCCTTCCCTCAACAGATTTTTGGACGATAGTTGTCCTTTATTACTCGGCCAGTTTGTGAATTGCTGTGCCCCTGAGCTCCATTTTTCAACTCGTTTTTGGTGAGCTGACCGCAAGTCCAAAATTTTGGTTCAGGATCTATACTGATTCCCGGTGGGTGGCTGAGACTTTGGTTAATTCTTCTTCCTGCCGGGAAATTACAGTGATATGTGCCCGTCCAAATGCCTTACAGCTACTCTATCATTGGTTCTCCCTCTTCCCTTTCATCCTCTGCCAAATTGGCAACCTGTGCGAACCAGGAGGTTAAAGGGGCTGTCTCTCCAAGTTGGGAGGTTGATAATAAAGCAGATGAAAGTCAAACCGGAGCACCAGGAGAGGGACTATTCGTTGAGTTTTAGAAACCTTTCGTATTCACAGTGTGTCCGTTCTCTAGGATTCCCGTACATGTTATATCTGTAGTAATATTCCCTTCAACCTGGAGAGTTGGGACCCATGGAATGTGTGCCATGCATTATTGCTTTAAAGGGTCTGCATTTGCTCACCCAATCTCACCAATCCTCTCAGTCCCAAGTGTCCAGCCTTATGCCACATCCAGCTGTCATTGTAGATAGGGTCATTTCAGGTTTCATCAGAGACCCTGAAGGAATTGTAAAGAATTTCCCAGTTTTTTTGTTTTATTTTTGAAATTCCTTTTTATAGTGGGTTTGAGCTGATTCTCGCTGCCATATTTATCCCAGTCTAGACACACTTGATTCCCTCACGGAGACATATCAATACAGAGGTTTTAAGATTCTTACTAGTCAGATATATTCCTCTGCGGGAAATATGGGGTTTTGAGTCCCTTTCACTGAGGAAGGTGTAGGTCTTGTCTATTCCATAGTTGGTTTTTGGAACGGTACCTGTGCTTATATCAAACTCTGGTTTTATGCATCACCCCACCTCTCCTTCCCCCTTAAGCAGGCATAAGAGTGTTTTCTAAATGTGAGACACTGTTCTCTTTCCTAACTCAGTTCAAGTGTAGCCATGTTTACAGGATCTTCATAAGTGATATCTTATGATAAGTTTCTTTTTCTGTGTGACTTATTTCACTTAGAATCATCGTACCTGAATCCACCCATTTTGCTGCTACTGGTCTTATGACATTGATTTCATGGCTGAGGGATATTCCATCGTACGTAAGTACCACAATTTTTTGAACCATTTTTATATTTCCTGGGATATTTAAGGTGTACCCAAGTTGAGGTCCTTGTAAGCAGTGCAGCCCTAAATTTTGGGGTGGCTGTGTCTTTTTGATTTTCAGTTTTCCCAAGGTATATTCCCTAGACTGGAAGTGCCCTTGGCTCTGTAGCTCTGTTGTTTACTTGTTTTAGGGAACACAATGCACTCCTCCAGAGAGGCAGTTGGCAATTTACATCCCGCCCATCAGCATAACAAGGCTCCCTGTTCTCCAGGGCCTGTCTTGCCTTTCTGGTTTTTACACATTTTGTGGATGTCCCTTTTGACCGGTGGGAAGTGATACTTCTTTGTAGTGCAGATTTGCATTGCCCGCTTGCTTGCTTGGCCAAAAAGGGCGTATGTGTTTTCTCCTGAATATATTCAGGAGAAAACGCATACGCCCTTTTTGGCCAAGTGCATCATTGTCGAAGTTGTGCCCCTCTTCCTGTGCTTTAAAGGCGATTCCAACGTACCTCTTGAAATCTGTTTCCTGCTATTCTGCCTCGCTTTCAAGTCCGCCTCGTTGCCTTCCCTCAACAGATTTTTGGACGATAGTTGTCCTTTATTACTCGGCCAGTTTGTGAATTGCTGTGCCCCTGAGCTCCATTTTTCAACTCGTTTTTGGTGAGCTGACCGCAAGTCCAAAATTTTGGTTCAGGATCTATACTGATTCCCGGTGGGTGGCTGAGACTTTGGTTAATTCTTCTTCCTGCCGGGAAATTACAGTGATATGTGCCCGTCCAAATGCCTTACAGCTACTCTCTCATTGGTTCTCCCTCTTCCCTTTCATCCTCTGCCAAATTGGCAACCTGTGCGAACCAGGAGGTTAAAGGGGCTGTCTCTCCAAGTTGGGAGGTTGATAATAAAGCAGATGGAAAGTCAAACCGGAGCACCAGGAGAGGGACTATTCGTTGAGTTTTAGAAACCTTTCGTATTCACAGTGTGTCCATTCTCTAGGATTCCCGTACATGTTATATCTGTAGTAATATTCCCTTCAACCTGGAGAGTTGGGACCCATGGAATGTGTGCCATGCATTATTGCTTTAAAGGGTCTGCATTTGCTCACCCAATCTCACCAATCCTCTCAGTCCCAAGTGTCCAGCCTTATGCCACATCCAGCTGTCATTGTAGATAGGGTCATTTCAGGTTTCATCAGAGACCCTGAAGGAATTGTAAAGAATTTCCCAGTTTTTTTGTTTTATTTTTGAAATTCCTTTTTATAGTGGGTTTGAGCTGATTCTCGCTGCCATATTTATCCCAGTCTAGACACACTTGATTCCCTTACGGAGACATATCAATACATAGGTTTTAAGATTCTTACTAGTCAGATATATTCCTCTGCGGGAAATATGGGGTTTTGAGTCCCTTTCACTGAGGAAGGTGTAGGTCTTGTCTATTCCATAGTTGGTTTTTGGAACGGTACCTGTGCTTATATCAAACTCTGGTTTTATGCATCACCCCACCTCTCCTTCCCCCTTAAGCAGGCATAAGAGTGTTTTCTAAATGTGAGACACTGTTCTCTTTCCTAACTCAGTTCAAGTGTAGCCATGTTTACAGGATCTTCATAAGTGACATCTTATGATAAGTTTCTTTTTCTGTGTGACTTATTTCACTTAGAATCATCGTACCTGAATCCACCCATTTTGCTGCTACTGGTCTTATGACATTGATTTCATGGCTGAGGGATATTCCATCGTACGTAAGTACCACAATTTTTTGAACCATTTTTATATTTCCTGGGATATTTAAGGTGTACCCAAGTTGAGGTCCTTGTAAGCAGTGCAGCCCAAAATTTTGGCGTGGCTCTGTCTTATTGATTTTCAGTATTTCCCAGGTATATTCCCTAGACTGGAAGTGCCCTTGGCTCTGTAGCTCTGTTGTTTACTTGTTTTAGGGAACAAAATGCACTCCTCCAGAGAGGCAGTTGGCAATTTACATCCCGTCCATCAGCATAACAAGGCTCCCTGTTCTCCAGGACCAGTCTTGCCTTTCTGGTTTTTACACATTTTGTGGATGTCCCTTTTGACCGGTGGGAAGTGATACTTCTTTGTAGTGGAGATTTGCATTGCCCGCTTGCTTGCTTGGCCAAAAAGGGCGTATGCGTTTTCTCCTGAATATATTCAGGAGAAAACGCATACGCCCTTTTTGGCCAAGTGCATCATTGTCGAAGTTGTGCCCCTCTTCCTGTGCTTTAAAGGCGATTCCAACGTACCTCTTGAAATCTGTTTCCTGCTATTCTGCCGAGCTTTCAAGTCCGCCTCGTTGCCTTCCCTCAACAGATTTTTGGACGATAGTTGTCCTTTATTACTTGGCCAGTTTGTGAATTGCTGTGCCCCTGAGCTCCATTTTTCAACTCGTTTTTGGTGAGCTGACCGCAAGTCCAAAATTTTGGTTCAGGATCTATACTGATTCCCGGTGGGTGGCTGAGACTTTGGTTAATTCTTCTTCCTGCCGGGAAATTACAGTGATATGTGCCCGTCCAAATGCCTAACAGCTACTCTCTCATTGGTTCTCCCTCTTCCCTTTCATCCTCTGCCAAATTGGCAACCTGTGCGAACCAGGAGGTTAAAGGGGCTGTCTCTCCAAGTTGGGAGGTTGATAATAAAGCAGATGGAAAGTCAAACCGGAGCACCAGGAGAGGGACTATTCGTTGAGTTTTAGAAACCTTTCGTATTCACAGTGTGTCCGTTCTCTAGGATTCCCGTACATGTTATATCTGTAGTAATATTCCCTTCAACCTGGAGAGTTGGGACCCATGGAATGTGTGCCATGCATTATTGCTTTAAAGGGTCTGCATTTGCTCACCCAATCTCACCAATCCTCTCAGTCCCAAGTGTCCAGCCTTATGCCACATCCAGCTGTCATTGTAGATAGGGTCATTTCAGGTTTCATCAGAGACCCTGAAGGAATTGTAAAGAATTTCCCAGTTTTTTTGTTTTATTTTTGAAATTCCTTTTTATAGTGGGTTTGAGCTGATTCTCGCTGCCATATTTATCCCAGTCTAGACACACTTGATTCCCTTACGGAGACATATCAATACATAGGTTTTAAGATTCTTACTAGTCAGATATATTCCTCTGCGGGAAATATGGGGTTTTGAGTCCCTTTCACTGAGGAAGGTGTAGGTCTTGTCTATTCCATAGTTGGTTTTTGGAACGGTACCTGTGCTTATATCAAACTCTGGTTTTATGCATCACCCCACCTCTCCTTCCCCCTTAAGCAGGCATAAGAGTGTTTTCTAAATGTGAGACACTGTTCTCTTTCCTAACTCAGTTCAAGTGTAGCCATGTTTACAGGATCTTCATAAGTGATATCTTATGATAAGTTTCTTTTTCTGTGTGACTTATTTCACTTAGAATCATCGTACCTGAATCCACCCATTTTGCTGCTACTGGTCTTATGACATTGATTTCATGGCTGAGGGATATTCCATCGTACGTAAGTACCACAATTTTTTGAACCATTTTTATATTTCCTGGGATATTTAAGGTGTACCCAAGTTGAGGTCCTTGTAAGCAGTGCAGCCCTAAATTTTGGGGTGGCTGTGTCTTTTTGATTTTCAGTTTTCCCAAGGTATATTCCCTAGACTGGAAGTGCCCTTGGCTCTGTAGCTCTGTTGTTTACTTGTTTTAGGGAACACAATGCACTCCTCCAGAGAGGCAGTTGGCAATTTACATCCCGCCCATCAGCATAACAAGGCTCCCTGTTCTCCAGGGCCTGTCTTGCCTTTCTGGTTTTTACACATTTTGTGGATGTCCCTTTTGACCGGTGGGAAGTGATACTTCTTTGTAGTGCAGATTTGCATTGCCCGCTTGCTTGCTTGGCCAAAAAGGGCGTATGTGTTTTCTCCTGAATATATTCAGGAGAAAACGCATACGCCCTTTTTGGCCAAGTGCATCATTGTCGAAGTTGTGCCCCTCTTCCTGTGCTTTAAAGGCGATTCCAACGTACCTCTTGAAATCTGTTTCCTGCTATTCTGCCTCGCTTTCAAGTCCGCCTCGTTGCCTTCCCTCAACAGATTTTTGGACGATAGTTGTCCTTTATTACTCGGCCAGTTTGTGAATTGCTGTGCCCCTGAGCTCCATTTTTCAACTCGTTTTTGGTGAGCTGACCGCAAGTCCAAAATTTTGGTTCAGGATCTATACTGATTCCCGGTGGGTGGCTGAGACTTTGGTTAATTCTTCTTCCTGCCGGGAAATTACAGTGATATGTGCCCGTCCAAATGCCTTACAGCTACTCTCTCATTGGTTCTCCCTCTTCCCTTTCATCCTCTGCCAAATTGGCAACCTGTGCGAACCAGGAGGTTAAAGGGGCTGTCTCTCCAAGTTGGGAGGTTGATAATAAAGCAGATGGAAAGTCAAACCGGAGCACCAGGAGAGGGACTATTCGTTGAGTTTTAGAAACCTTTCGTATTCACAGTGTGTCCATTCTCTAGGATTCCCGTACATGTTATATCTGTAGTAATATTCCCTTCAACCTGGAGAGTTGGGACCCATGGAATGTGTGCCATGCATTATTGCTTTAAAGGGTCTGCATTTGCTCACCCAATCTCACCAATCCTCTCAGTCCCAAGTGTCCAGCCTTATGCCACATCCAGCTGTCATTGTAGATAGGGTCATTTCAGGTTTCATCAGAGACCCTGAAGGAATTGTAAAGAATTTCCCAGTTTTTTTGTTTTATTTTTGAAATTCCTTTTTATAGTGGGTTTGAGCTGATTCTCGCTGCCATATTTATCCCAGTCTAGACACACTTGATTCCCTTACGGAGACATATCAATACATAGGTTTTAAGATTCTTACTAGTCAGATATATTCCTCTGCGGGAAATATGGGGTTTTGAGTCCCTTTCACTGAGGAAGGTGTAGGTCTTGTCTATTCCATAGTTGGTTTTTGGAACGGTACCTGTGCTTATATCAAACTCTGGTTTTATGCATCACCCCACCTCTCCTTCCCCCTTAAGCAGGCATAAGAGTGTTTTCTAAATGTGAGACACTGTTCTCTTTCCTAACTCAGTTCAAGTGTAGCCATGTTTACAGGATCTTCATAAGTGACATCTTATGATAAGTTTCTTTTTCTGTGTGACTTATTTCACTTAGAATCATCGTACCTGAATCCACCCATTTTGCTGCTACTGGTCTTATGACATTGATTTCATGGCTGAGGGATATTCCATCGTACGTAAGTACCACAATTTTTTGAACCATTTTTATATTTCCTGGGATATTTAAGGTGTACCCAAGTTGAGGTCCTTGTAAGCAGTGCAGCCCAAAATTTTGGGGTGGCTCTGTCTTATTGATTTTCAGTTTTTCCCAGGTATATTCCCTAGACTGGAAGTGCCCTTGGCTCTGTAGCTCTGTTGTTTACTTGTTTTAGGGAACAAAATGCACTCCTCCAGAGAGGCAGTTGGCAATTTACATCACGTCCATCAGCATAACAAGGCTCCCTGTTCTCCAGGACCAGTCTTGCCTTTCTGGTTTTTACACATTTTGTGGATGTCCCTTTTGACCGGTGGGAAGTGATACTTCTTTGTAGTGGAGATTTGCATTGCCCGCTTGCTTGCTTGGCCAAAAAGGGCGTATGCGTTTTCTCCTGAATATATTCAGGAGAAAACGCATACGCCCTTTTTGGCCAAGTGCATCATTGTCGAAGTTGTGCCCCTCTTCCTGTGCTTTAAAGGCGATTCCAACGTACCTCTTGAAATCTGTTTCCTGCTATTCTGCCGAGCTTTCAAGTCCGCCTCGTTGCCTTCCCTCAACAGATTTTTGGACGATAGTTGTCCTTTATTACTTGGCCAGTTTGTGAATTGCTGTGCCCCTGAGCTCCATTTTTCAACTCGTTTTTGGTGAGCTGACCGCAAGTCCAAAATTTTGGTTCCGGATCTATACTGATTCCCGGTGGGTGGCTGAGACTTTGGTTAATTCTTCTTCCTGCCGGGAAATTACAGTGATATGTGCCCGTCCAAATGCCTAACAGCTACTCTCTCATTGGTTCTCCCTCTTCCCTTTCATCCTCTGCCAAATTGGCAACCTGTGCGAACCAGGAGGTTAAAGGGGCTGTCTCTCCAAGTTGGGAGGTTGATAATAAAGCAGATGGAAAGTCAAACCGGAGCACCAGGAGAGGGACTATTCGTTGAGTTTTAGAAACCTTTCCTATTCACAGTGTGTCCGTTCTCTAGGATTCCCGTACATGTTATATCTGTAGTAATATTCCCTTCAACCTGGAGAGTTGGGACCCATGGAATGTGTGCCATGCATTATTGCTTTAAAGGGTCTGCATTTGCTCACCCAATCTCACCAATCCTCTCAGTCCCAAGTGTCCAGCCTTATGCCACATCCAGCTGTCATTGTAGATAGGGTCATTTCAGGTTTCATCAGAGACCCTGAAGGAATTGTAAAGAATTTCCCAGTTTTTTTGTTTTATTTTTGAAATTCCTTTTTATAGTGGGTTTGAGCTGATTCTCGCTGCCATATTTATCCCAGTCTAGACACACTTGATTCCCTTACGGAGACATATCAATACATAGGTTTTAAGATTCTTACTAGTCAGATATATTCCTCTGCGGGAAATATGGGGTTTTGAGTCCCTTTCACTGAGGAAGGTGTAGGTCTTGTCTATTCCATAGTTGGTTTTTGGAACGGTACCTGTGCTTATATCAAACTCTGGTTTTATGCATCACCCCACCTCTCCTTCCCCCTTAAGCAGGCATAAGAGTGTTTTCTAAATGTGAGACACTGTTCTCTTTCCTAACTCAGTTCAAGTGTAGCCATGTTTACAGGATCTTCATAAGTGATATCTTATGATAAGTTTCTTTTTCAGTGTGACTTATTTCACTTAGAATCATCGTACCTGAATCCACCCATTTTGCTGCTACTGGTCTTATGACATTGATTTCATGGCTGAGGGATATTCCATCGTACGTAAGTACCACAATTTTTTGAACCATTTTTATATTTCCTGGGATATTTAAGGTGTACCCAAGTTGAGGTCCTTGTAAGCAGTGCAGCCCTAAATTTTGGGGTGGCTGTGTCTTTTTGATTTTCAGTTTTCCCAAGGTATATTCCCTAGACTGGAAGTGCCCTTGGCTCTGTAGCTCTGTTGTTTACTTGTTTTAGGGAACACAATGCACTCCTCCAGAGAGGCAGTTGGCAATTTACATCCCGCCCATCAGCATAACAAGGCTCCCTGTTCTCCAGGGCCTGTCTTGCCTTTCTGGTTTTTACACATTTTGTGGATGTCCCTTTTGACCGGTGGGAAGTGATACTTCTTTGTAGTGGAGATTTGCATTGCCCGCTTGCTTGCTTGGCCAAAAAGGGCGTATGCGTTTTCTCCTGAATATATTCAGGAGAAAACGCATACGCCCTTTTTGGCCAAGTGCATCATTGTCGAAGTTGTGCCCCTCTTCCTGTGCTTTAAAGGCGATTCCAACGTACCTCTTGAAATCTGTTTCCTGCTATTCTGCCTCGCTTTCAAGTCCGCCTCGTTGCCTTCCCTCAACAGATTTTTGGACGATAGTTGTCCTTTATTACTCGGCCAGTTTGTGAATTGCTGTGCCCCTGAGCTCCATTTTTCAACTCGTTTTTGGTGAGCTGACCGCAAGTCCAAAATTTTGGTTCAGGATCTATACTGATTCCCGGTGGGTGGCTGAGACTTTGGTTAATTCTTCTTCCTGCCGGGAAATTACAGTGATATGTGCCCGTCCAAATGCCTTACAGCTACTCTCTCATTGGTTCTCCCTCTTCCCTTTCATCCTCTGCCAAATTGGCAACCTGTGCGAACCAGGAGGTTAAAGGGGCTGTCTCTCCAAGTTGGGAGGTTGATAATAAAGCAGATGAAAGTCAAACCGGAGCACCAGGAGAGGGACTATTCGTTGAGTTTTAGAAACCTTTCGTATTCACAGTGTGTCCGTTCTCTAGGATTCCCGTACATGTTATATCTGTAGTAATATTCCCTTCAACCTGGAGAGTTGGGACCCATGGAATGTGTGCCATGCATTATTGCTTTAAAGGGTCTGCATTTGCTCACCCAATCTCACCAATCCTCTCAGTCCCAAGTGTCCAGCCTTATGCCACATCCAGCTGTCATTGTAGATAGGGTCATTTCAGGTTTCATCAGAGACCCTGAAGGAATTGTAAAGAATTTCCCAGTTTTTTTGTTTTATTTTTGAAATTCCTTTTTATAGTGGGTTTGAGCTGATTCTCGCTGCCATATTTATCCCAGTCTAGACACACTTGATTCCCTCACGGAGACATATCAATACAGAGGTTTTAAGATTCTTACTAGTCAGATATATTCCTCTGCGGGAAATATGGGGTTTTGAGTCCCTTTCACTGAGGAAGGTGTAGGTCTTGTCTATTCCATAGTTGGTTTTTGGAACGGTACCTGTGCTTATATCAAACTCTGGTTTTATGCATCACCCCACCTCTCCTTCCCCCTTAAGCAGGCATAAGAGTGTTTTCTAAATGTGAGACACTGTTCTCTTTCCTAACTCAGTTCAAGTGTAGCCATGTTTACAGGATCTTCATAAGTGACATCTTATGATAAGTTTCTTTTTCTGTGTGACTTATTTCACTTAGAATCATCGTACCTGAATCCACCCATTTTGCTGCTACTGGTCTTATGACATTGATTTCATGGCTGAGGGATATTCCATCGTACGTAAGTACCACAATTTTTTGAACCATTTTTATATTTCCTGGGATATTTAAGGTGTACCCAAGTTGAGGTCCTTGTAAGCAGTGCAGCCCTAAATTTTGGGGTGGCTGTGTCTTTTTGATTTTCAGTTTTCCCAAGGTATATTCCCTAGACTGGAAGTGCCCTTGGCTCTGTAGCTCTGTTGTTTACTTGTTTTAGGGAACACAATGCACTCCTCCAGAGAGGCAGTTGGCAATTTACATCCCGCCCATCAGCATAACAAGGCTCCCTGTTCTCCAGGGCCTGTCTTGCCTTTCTGGTTTTTACACATTTTGTGGATGTCCCTTTTGACCGGTGGGAAGTGATACTTCTTTGTAGTGCAGATTTGCATTGCCCGCTTGCTTGCTTGGCCAAAAAGGGCGTATGCGTTTTCTCCTGAATATATTCAGGAGAAAACGCATACGCCCTTTTTGGCCAAGTGCATCATTGTCGAAGTTGTGCCCCTCTTCCTGTGCTTTAAAGGCGATTCCAACGTACCTCTTGAAATCTGTTTCCTGCTATTCTGCCTCGCTTTCAAGTCCACCTCGTTGCCTTCCCTCAACAGATTATGGACGAGAGTTGTCCTTTATTACTCGGCCAGTTTGTGAATTGCTGTGCCCCTGAGCTCCATTTTTCAACTCGTTTTTGGTGAGCTGACCGCAAGTCCAAAATTTTGGTTCAGGATCTATACTGATTCCCGGTGGGTGGCTGAGACTTTGGTTAATTCTTCTTCCTGCCGGGAAATTACAGTGATATGTGCCTGTCCAAATGCCTAACAGCTACTCTCTCATTGGTTCTCCCTCTTCCCTTTCATCCTCTGCCAAATTGGCAACCTGTGCGAACCAGGAGGTTAAAGGGGCTGTCTCTCCAAGTTGGGAGGTTGATAATAAAGCAGATGGAAAGTCAAACCGGAGCACCAGGAGAGGGACTATTCGTTGAGTTTTAGAAACCTTTCATATTCACAGTGTGTCCGTTCTCTAGGATTCCCATACATGTTATATCTGTAGTAATATTCCCTTCAACCTGGAGTGTTGGGACCCATGGAATGTGTGCCATGCATTATTGCTTTAAAGGGTCTGCATTTGCTCACCCAATCTCACCAATCCTCTCAGTCCCAAGTGTCCAGCCTTATGCCACATCCAGCTGTCATTGTAGATAGGGTCATTTCAGGTTTCATCAGAGACCCTGAAGGAATTGTAAAGAATTTCCCAGTTTTTTTGTTTTATTTTTGAAATTCCTTTTTATAGTGGGTTTGAGCTGATTCTCGCTGCCATATTTATCCCAGTCTAGACACACTTGATTCCCTTACGGAGACATATCAATACATAGGTTTTAAGATTCTTACTAGTCAGATATATTCCTCTGCGGGAAATATGGGGTTTTGAGTCCCTTTCACTGAGGAAGGTGTAGGTCTTGTCTATTCCATAGTTGGTTTTTGGAACGGTACCTGTGCTTATATCAAACTCTGGTTTTATGCATCACCCCACCTCTCCTTCCCCCTTAAGCAGGCATAAGAGTGTTTTCTAAATGTGAGACACTGTTCTCTTTCCTAACTCAGTTCAAGTGTAGCCATGTTTACAGGATTTTCATAAGTGATATCTTATGATAAGTTTCTTTTTCTGTGTGACTTATTTCACTTAGAATCATCGTACCTGAATCCACCCATTTTGCTGCTACTGGTCTTATGACATTGATTTCATGGCTGAGGGATATTCCATCGTACGTAAATACCACAATTTTTTGAACCATTTTTATATTTCCTGGGATATTTAAGGTGTACCCAAGTTGAGGTCCTTGTAAGCAGTGCAGCCCTAAATTTTGGGGTGGCTGTGTCTTTTTGATTTTCAGTTTTCCCAAGGTATATTCCCTAGACTGGAAGTGCCCTTGGCTCTGTAGCTCTGTTGTTTACTTGTTTTAGGGAACACAATGAACTCCTCCAGAGAGGCAGTTGGCAATTTACATCCCGCCCATCAGCATAACAAGGCTCCCTGTTCTCCAGGGCCTGTCTTGCCTTTCTGGTTTTTACACATTTTGTGGATGTCCCTTTTGACCGGTGGGAAGTGATACTTCTTTGTAGTGCAGATTTGCATTGCCCGCTTGCTTGCTTGGCCAAAAAGGGCGTATGCGTTTTCTCCTGAATATATTCAGGAGAAAACGCATACGCCCTTTTTGGCCAAGTGCATCATTGTCGAAATTGTGCCCCTCTTCCTGTGCTTTAAAGGCGATTCCAACGTACCTCTTGAAATCTGTTTCCTGCTATTCTGCCTCGCTTTCAAGTCCGCCTCGTTGCCTTCCCTCAACAGATTTTTGGACGATAGTTGTCCTTTATTACTCGGCCAGTTTGTGAATTGCTGTGCCCCTGAGCTCCATTTTTCAACTCGTTTTTGGTGAGCTGACCGCAAGTCCAAAATTTTGGTTCAGGATCTATACTGATTCCCAGTGGGTGGCTGAGACTTTGGTTAATTCTTCTTCCTGCCGGGAAATTACAGTGATATGTGCCCGTCCAAATGCCTAACAGCTACTCTCTCATTGGTTCTCCCTCTTCCCTTTCATCCTCTGCCAAATTGGCAACCTGTGCGAACCAGGAGGTTAAAGGGGCTGTCTCTCCAAGTTGGGAGGTTGATAATAAAGCAGATGGAAAGTCAAACCGGAGCACCAGGAGAGGGACTATTCGTTGAGTTTTAGAAACCTTTCGTATTCACAGTGTGTCGGTTCTCTAGGATTCCCGTACATGTTATATCTGTAGTAATATTCCCTTCAACCTGGAGAGTTGGGACACATGGAATGTGTGCCATGCATTATTGCTTTAAAGGGTCTGCATTTGCTCACCCAATCTCACCAATCCTCTCAGTCCCAAGTGTCCAGCCTTATGCCACATCCAGCTGTCATTGTAGATAGGGTCATTTCAGGTTTCATCAGAGACCCTGAAGGAATTGTAAAGAATTTCCCAGTTTTTTTGTTTTATTTTTGAAATTCCTTTTTATAGTGGGTTTGAGCTGATTCTCGCTGCCATATTTATCCCAGTCTAGACACACTTGATTCCCTTACGGAGACATATCAATACATAGGTTTTAAGATTCTTACTAGTCAGATATATTCCTCTGCGGGAAATATGGGGTTTTGAGTCCCTTTCACTGAGGAAGGTGTAGGTCTTGTCTATTCCATAGTTGGTTTTTGGAACGGTACCTGTGCTTATATCAAACTCTGGTTTTATGCATCACCCCACCTCTCCTTCCCCCTTAAGCAGGCATAAGAGTGTTTTCTAAATGTGAGACACTGTTCTCTTTCCTAACTCAGTTCAAGTGTAGCCATGTTTACAGGATCTTCATAAGTAATATCTTATGATAAGTTTCTTTTTCTGTGTGACTTATTTCACTTAGAATCATCGTACCTGAATCCACCCATTTTGCTGCTACTGGTCTTATGACACTGATTTCATGGCTGAGGGATATTCCATCGTACGTAAGTACCACAATTTTTTGAACCATTTTTATATTTCCTGGGATATTTAAGGTGTACCCAAGTTGAGGTCCTTGTA